>NC_080727.1:12392500-12692500 GCF_019097595.1 Hemibagrus wyckioides
CTCCAGTCTCCAGTCCAGAAAGTCTAGTCTACTGCGAGCTGCTGGAGGGGATTTAAAACTCGGGCGTTGTTTACTGTCAGTCTTTAGTCGAAAGATGGATGAGGGTGACGGAGGCCACGGCAGTGTTTCTGTGGAAGGACGCGTCAGGGCTTTTTACTGCCTGTGTGATGAACGATTAAGGCAGTGACGGCCGTGACACCAAACTCTGACGTAGGACATGATGCGGAGAGCGACGATGCTCTTGCAGTGCTGTGTGTGTGTGTGTGTTACCTGCTCATCAGTTTTCAGGCCCAGTAGGAGGAAGAAAATTGTTAAACACACATTTTTTACACAAACCAGAAATACATGAAATTGCTTGATTGGGTTTGTTCAAAATTTGCTGCATTTTCAGGTTAATGTAATGTATGCTAAAAAAACCTGAGGGGTGCGAGTGAGTGGGTGGGGCTGTATTCAGTTTTACTTGCTGCAGTCAGGATCAAATCTCATTCCTGGTATAGTTAAAAATGCGCTTCACTGATTTACAGTGTCTAAATACTGTGCAGGCGTAACATTATGAACAGTGAGAGGTGAAGTGAATAACACTGATGATCTCCTCATCATGGCACCTGTTAGTGGGTGGGATATATTAGGCAGCAAGTGAACATTTTGTCCTCAAAGTTGCTGTTAGAAGCAGGAAAAATGGACAAGCGTAAGGATTTGAGCGATTTTGACAAAGGGCCAAATTGTGATGGCTAGACGACTGGATCAGAGCATCTCCAAAACTGCAGCTCTTGTGTGGTGTTCCCGGTCTGCAGTGGTCAGTATCTATCAAAAGTGGTCTAAGAAACAAACAGGAAGGTCATGGGCGGCCAAGGCTCATTGATGTACGTGGGGAGCGAAGGCTGGCCCGTGTGATCCGATCCAACAGACGAGCTACTGTTGCTCAAATTGCTGAAGAAGTTAATGCTGGTTCTGATAGAAAGGTGTCAGAATACACAGTTCATGACAGGTCAGGGCTGTTCTGGCACCAAAAGGGGGACCGACGCAATATTAGGCATGTGGTCATAATGTTATGCCTGAGTGGTGTATAACTAGCGGTGTATAGTCCTGTTATAGGACAATAATGAGAGTTGTGTAATAGAGCCATATATGAAGTGGATTGTTTTTGTAAAACTGAACACACCCTGAAGTATTTTGTGTTTTGTTTATATGTTGTGTATGTTCTGCTCTTCACATAGCACTTGAGTAGCTCAGGGCCTCACAGTGGCAACATCTACTGAGTGCCCTGCATTTGTATTCCTGCTGCTCCTCTCTGTCTCTGTGTGTGGGTGGGGTTCGAGGGCGGAGGTTAGCGTGATGCTTCTGATTCTCCACCTAACCCTACGGCTGATGGATAGCCAGGCTGCCGGAGGCACGTCTGCGAATTTTAATCATCCCATCTCTGTCATCCCGCACATTCCTTTAGACATCTCATCATCCCAGCCCCTTCAGAGCGGTTGTGTATGCAGATGTGGTCCCACCAGGCCCTGTTTCCCCCCACGAGCACGTCCGTCTGACCGATAGGGCCGGTGTGATGCAGCACGTCTTCCGCTTTTCCCTGGCACCGCTCGTATTTCTTCTTTCTTTAAAGCCATGCGTCCTGCTTCAGTAAGGTGTCATATTTCACAGCGCCACCGAGCTGACGTTTCTGATTTTTTGATGAGTAATGGATGACCTATGAGTCACCAAAGTGCCGGCAGCATCGTGAGAATTCAGAGAGCTAGTTTTTGCTGTTTTCAATAAAAAAATGCAACATTGAAATGAAGTGCTTTTGATAGAGAGTCTTGCTGGTGGAGAGAGGAGTGTTTGACGTATGCAGTGTTGAGGTGATTTGAATGGAAGCTTGTTGCAGTCTCCTCTTGGGGGACGGTTTGTTTAGGCAGGAGAGGATAGGGCACTCGGGTGCAGACTAAAACCACGGGTCTGTGATATTGAAGGAAGTGGGGGAAAAAAAACGAGGCAAAAGGACCATGCTGTAGAACCACTAATAATCTAATCTTTTATTGATCACTAGCTTTGTGTTTTCCGTGCTTGGGAGATTTCTTTATTTCTGTGAGCACTCGCTATAACTCTCTATCTCTCTTTCTGACCAACGTCTACATTTTCAGCCCTGCCTGGCCCTCAGACGTGGTTTTGACTTTCTTTTTTTTTTTTTTGGTGCCTCTAATTATGTGCAGTGTGAAAGGGAAGCAAAGAGCAAACTGACCAACACGATGAATTGTGCTCTGATTCAGATGAACAGATTAATAGCTGTGAAAGTGGCCTTATGGCAAGCTCACAGCACACTATATGCTTTTGAGAACCGCTGAACCGCTAAGCCTTTCACGCCAAACAACTCGAAGCGTTTGCAGTCAGCTCGGTGTTGTAGGGGTGTGCAAACGACACAGTATCTCACAGCCGAGGTGCACGCATTACATGACTGTTCACATGGAGAGCTCCCTGCTGAGCCTTAAATCATGAAAAGAAATGCAAGAGCTGTCATGTGCCTTTTTTATTGGAAACAACATAAAAAGGAATAAAAGAAAGCGTGGCAGAATATTTGATGAAATAAGGGTAGTCTGTTCTGCTAAGAGAACTGGAAATGTAGTGCAAAAGAAGCTCTTTATACTATGTGCTGACGCAGGTATTTAAAATAAAATAAATGAAATGTTCTCATCCTGAGAAATGGTGTAAGACATACTAATAACTTTTCATAGAAGCAGTATTATTGTGTTCACATGTTTTGGAGGATCCACTGGATTCAGGGATCTGCACATGACAGCAGGTGAATTTGATTTCCTTTCATTGGCTGTTGTAGTTTTATCACTGACATAATGAGACACCATTATACAGAGACTCAGAAAATCTTGTTCCTGAACACTGCACACTACTAGGGATGCCACAATACTCAATATAATATTGAAGCATTCGGTACGAACTCCACAGGTCAATACGCGTATGCGAATCACGGTTTTTCGTTGAAATAATTTCCATGTGTTTTTATTACTCTCTGCACTGGTTGTTCGTGTTTGCCTGTACATGTTGCATGGGATATTTTGGATTTGTTGTTGACTATGATGCCTATTAAACAAAACGGTAAACCAAAAAATGACTGTGTGCAAGCACTGTTACACACGAGTTACTTACTGAAATAGAAATACTTCCAACATGACCACACATCTGCAGCTCCATCACCCCGCGATATCATTGTCTGGAAGCAGGATGGCAGAGCAGGTAACACAGGCATCCAAAAAGTAACAGTCCCTAGCTGATTCCTTCCAGCATTCAGACCCAACTGGTTCTGAGAGACATAAAAAAATACAAATGCAGTAGGGGTGTTCATTGCTAAAGATTTGCATGTGATGCAAAATTGCATTTGGTGATGTGGGCTTTTGACACCTTATAAAAGTGCTCCACACACTACCGTCACATACTTTTTTGGTTTTTTTGCGCACTGAGGTCATTCTCGACCTCTACGAAAAGACGCACAACAAAATCGAAAATGAATTGGCTAAAGCACCAGGCCTTGCTAGTTGGAGCTTGTGGGCAACAGAGAGTTATCTCACGGTGACTGTTCATTACATGTCGGATTGGGGAATAAAGAACGCCGTACTCCAAACACGTCCCCTGTATGAAAGTCATACAAGTGCTAATTTGGCAGAAGAGTTGACCAATGCAGTGAATACATGGAAGTTGAGGAGGCCAAACATGTTACTCCCAGTAACTACAGATAATGCTGCAAATATGAGTGAGCTGCCACTGTTCATCTTTATATATCTTTGTTTTTTTTATATCTCACTATTTTCAGTACACTATGAATGTGTACAAGTTGATTTTTAGATTTGGAAGTAAACTAAAGAGAATTGCAACTAAAACCAGTTTTTTTTCTTCTTAACATCTTAGAGTTCCTGTCACCTAAGCGAAGAATAATGAAAAAAACACTTTAATTTGCCAAGCCATCAGAACCGAACCGAACCGAGGTTAAAAACCGAGGTCCTTATTGAACCGTGGGTTAACTGTATTGTTGCATCCCTACTCACTACACAAGCGCTTTAGGCTGTATGGAGATTATTAAGCCCTGGTCTTGTCTAAGATCCCCTTAGGAGTGTGGGGAAACAGAGCTCTGTAATTAGACCTCCAGCTTCTCACAGTTTAGAAGCCTGTACAGTCCACTGCGAAAAATTACTGAGATCTACAATGTGCACAAGGCATTTAATCAGTCGCCGATTGTGTTACTGCCGTGTGGGTTATGTGAAAATGTGTTGATTTGAGATCTGAATTAGCTTGACCTGTTGTCAAATTAATACACACGTGACCTTTACACCGCTGTCCCTGTTTTAGACACCACTCCCAGTCAACGCCGCTCCTGTGCACAACAGCACCACTCTTTACTCTGAATAATCAGATATTTTTTCCCCCCATCTTCCCTGAAATCATTTATCAAGCTGGATACAAGTTTATTTATTCGTAAATTGTTTCCTGGAGCATTTACACAAGTGTTTCTGTACAATGAATATTTCGTCTTTTCAGAGTAATGACTCCGTAAACATGGGTGAATAAAAAGTAGGGGTGCTCAGATGGGGGCTAAAAATAATGGCACCCCAAAAGAGGCTCAACACCGATGATGTTTCCAGTTTGATTTAAATATTTATATATGCTAATTATTTGAAATTAGAAACAATGTTAACGAGAATTTCTCTCGAGGCGAGTGTGTGATTGTGAAGTAAACATTTAAACACCACAAATATCTTGGCTGATACAGTACATTTGGGGTGAAAGGGAACATTGTGTACAGTTGAAATTTCCTTTAACTAGCAGTGATGGCAAGGTGGCAGGAGGTGTGTGTGTGTGTGTGTGTGTGTGTGTGAGCGAGTGTGTTTTTTGAGAGGCGGAGAGAGAGAGAGCGTACATGCAGTTGGAGACTCTGGACGCTGCTTGTGTTGAGCTGTTCACTTGGCAGCGGGAGATTAAAAAGCAGAGTGCCGTGAATCAGCTCGCTTTGTCTTCTTCTCTGTCTCTCCCTCGTGCTCTCGTCCCCGATTTCACGTATCCCGGCGCTCCAGTATCATGGGCTTTTCTGCTGGCCCTCAGCGTAGCGTGTGGTGTGTCGCTTTGTCCGTTGCCCGCGTGCCGTGCGATGTGTGTGTGCGTGTGTGTGAGCGTGATGTCGAGGAGCGCGCTGGGCTCGAGCCTGTGCCTGCCTGAGTTACGCTACTGTCTGTGTTTCCCCTGCACAGTGCTGCTCCAGCACGGGGCCGACGCCAACATCCGCAACACCGACGGCAAATCAGCGCTGGACCTGGCCGAGCCATCTGCCAAAGCCGTGCTCACCGGTGAGTCGACACAGCAAACTGCTGTCTTTCTTCATCTGTCCGTCTCTCTTTGTCTTCTGGCTGAGTTTCTCTCAGTCTGTCACTGATTGCTACTCACTGGCTTTCAGATATTTTGTGGATGAATGCTGTCAGTGTGCGTGTGCATTTGTGCGTGTAGCTTTCCAATTCTCTCTCTCGCTCGCTCTCTCGCTCGCTCTCTCTCTCACTCGCTCGCTCTCTCTCTCACTCTCTCTCTCATTGATTGTAATAATGCTCATTGATGTTTTTCTGGATGCATGCAGCAGGAGTCTGATCTCTCTTTCTCTCACTGCTCACTGATTGCAGCGATGCTTAGTATTGTTTTTGTTGATGTACACAGCAGGAGTCTCTCTCTCTCTCTCTCTCTCTCTCTCTCTCACCAATGCCACCCCCCCCCCTTCCCCTTTTGCATTTTCCCTCCCTCATCCACGTTCTCCCCACGTTTACTCTGAGTTGCATCACATCTCGGCTGTTAGCGTTGGACAGAAACAGAGCAGTTGTGTGTAGCTGTGTGTACTTCATTGTCAAGATTAGTCGATGTCTTGCATCAACAAGTAGCCTCATCATATGGCAGGCAGTATCGGGCATCACACGCCGAACACTGAAAACTGAGCACTCGTTTCTCCGTTTGAAAAAGGGACAGGTTTTTAAGGATGCATGGCATTTGCCGGAACGTTTAACGATGCCCGCTTTCTATATTTAAGGAACACAAACACACAATTCTTCCTTTTCATTTATTTGCCATTTTCTCATTTGTTCTGTCATAATTTATTACTGATGATAATGATTTCTATCTATCTATCTATCTATCTATCTATCTATCTATCTATCTATCTATCTATCTATCTATCTATCTATCTATCTATCTAATTCATACACAGTGTGCACACACATACTTACAACTATGCAAGATTTCAAGTCTTGATGTATCTACATGGAAATTTCATCCTTAGTTTTTCATTTTTTTTTATAATGAGTCAGTTGCTGATATAATGACTCCTGTAAAGTCACATGTTCTCTCACCTCATAGTGAAGTACAACCAGCATTTGAAGGTGTTTACTGCTCAAGTTCACTTAAGCTATAAACCGATCTGGCATAACATTATGAGCAGTGCCAGGTGAAGTGACACTGATGATCTCATCATGGCACCTGTTAGTGGGTGGGATATATTAGGCAGCAAGTGAATATTTTGTCCTCACAGTTGATGTGTTAGAAGCAGGAAAAATGGGCAAGTGTTTGACGAGGGCCAAATTGTGATGGCTAGACAACTAGATCAGAGCATCTCCGAAACTGCAGCTCTTGTGGGGTGTTCCTGGTCTGCAGTGGTCAGTATCTATCAAAAGTGGTCCAAGGAAGGAACAGTGGTGAACCAGCGACAGGGTCATGGGCGACTAAGACTCACTGATGCACGTGGGGAGCGAAGGCTGGCCCGTGTGATCCGATCCAACAGACGAGCTACTGTTGCTCAAATTGCTGAAGAAGTTCATGCTGGTTCTGATAGAAAGGTGTCAGAAAAACAGTGCATGACAGATCAGGGTTGTTTTGGCAGCAAAAGGGGGACCAACACAATATTATATAGGTGGTCATAATATTATGCCTGATCAGTGTATGTTTTGTGGAACTTCTATGCATTCAGTGAAGCACGGGGCATGAAAATAAATCAAGTCGTCATCATCACTTACCCGTGATTGACCTCACCCTCTTGACACTGAAACATTCTTCCTAAAGGCATGGAGACATCAGATTGTTGCTGATTATTTGAATTTGTGCCAAAGAAGTTCAACACGAAGCTAATTAGAAAGCGAATTAACATCCCTGTGGTCTAAACCGAAATGATAACTCGGAGCTAATGAACATTACAAAGTGATTTAGCAAAGATTTACCTGAGATGAGCTTGCTGTAGAATGGATTAGCGTGCCTAAACCTTTCATAAACTCATCTGTGTTGCAATAACAAGCTTGTAAATGCGCTTTCATGAAAATCTCCATGTATTCCAGCTGGTTTCACAACAGTTCTCTTTCCTGTTGCCTGCTGTGCAATTCAGCCAGACAAACTTCAGAAATGAAGTGAAATGGATATTAGACGCTTCCCCTACCCCCCGCCCCCCACCCCGAGAAGGCGTGAGAGCGATAGCGCTGCATGGTAAGATTTAATAAGACGCCACACTTGTCAGAGCTGAGGAAAATTTAAAAGCTGCCAGTGAGCGTGACCTCCTGAAGAGACGTGAAGCTGCTGCTGCTTACCGCAGAGCGTTCACCTGACATTTTGCAAGTGTGTGTCTGGAATGTTGTTCAAACACTTCCTCTGTGCCAAAGAGACAAAATATTGCCAAAAAATCAGATCTTGAAGAATAACGTGAAAGCTCTGGGTCTAGAGGAGCGACTCAGTAATCTCTTTTCTTTTTAAATACATGCTGCGTTTTTGTTTTTCTGGGCTGTATTTTGAGATGAGCACACGTGCTGAGGATTTATATGTAAATACCTAAAACTCTGTTATAACTCCCACCAGAACACACTGTTGCATCAGTTCTGACCTCTCTGCGTTTGAGCTAAAAAGTAGTGGAAACCTTCTGAACGCCTCAGTGTTAGCAAACTGTGATGAGTGAGGTATATATTCCTCCACAAAACCGGGATCTGTAAAGTCTTTCAAGTGTTTAATCAAAGTATTTTTCATTTTTTTCCCAACATAAAAAATAAAGTGGGAAAGATATCCTGCCTGCTGTGTATAAATGTCAGTTGTGACGTTTAACAACACAAGTATATAGTCATGTCCCCGGAAATAAAGTCCTCAGTTGTGGCAAATTCCCCAACTTGTGTACATGATGTACTGATTCACAAGCTAGGCAGCTGATTGAGACTGATACAGCTGATACACTATATTCCCAAAAGTTTTGGGACACCCCTCCAAATCATTGCATTCAGGGGTTTGGCTTGGCCCCTTAGTTCCAGTGAAAGGAACTCTTAATGCTTCAGCATACCAAGACATTTTGGACAATGACTGCACACCAGTGCACAAAGCAAGGTCCATAAAGACATGGATGAGTGACTTTGGTGTAGAGGAAAATGACTGGCCTGACCTCAACCTGATAGAACACCTTTGGGATGAATTAGAGCGGAGAATATGGGCCCAGCCAAAACTGGGATATGTCTTCACATGAACATGAATGTAATATGGAGTTGTTCCGCCCTTTGCAGCAATAACAACTTCAACTCTTCTGGGAAGGCTTTCCCCGAGGTTTAGGAGAGTGTTTGTGGGAATTTTTAACCATTCCTCTAGAAGGAATGGAATTTGTGAGGTCAGGCACTGATGTTGGACAAGAAGGTCTGGCTCGCAGTCTCCACTCTAATTCATCCCAAAGGTGTTCTACCTTTATTGGATATCACTTGCTGGACATGCGTCATTTGAAAGTCTACAAAAAAATCTCTCCACAATTAAATACATAACTGGAGACATGGTGAACGTAAGCTGCTCGGTCAGCGTATCCTCAAACCTCTGACACAAGTAATGTGCATCATATTACCAAAACACTGGCATTGTTTTTGAAGTAGATTTGAACAAACGCATATTTGCTAGAGTTGCTAATGAAAAAACCTCCAGATGTTTCTGCTCAGGGAAGATCTGGCAACCTCAGAGACAACACCTTTTAATGATCTGATTTGAAACCCGATTTAAACACCAGCGTAAACCAACTGTGAGTAAGAAAAACGTCCCCTGTAAATGTGCTTGTAGTTAAGTAGTGTATTTCTGTACATGGCCCTGCGTCTGTACACTGTAAATAATGCTGTTCTTCCAGCTGTTCAGTGTTTAGTGCGTGCTGTGCGGCTTTAGTCTCTGTGATTACGGTTAAACACACAGCACCATTTCATACCACTCTATCTGTAAAAACTCATTATTTATGTAAATGTATCACCTGATTACTCGCACTCCTGCTGTTTTTGTCAGATTTCCTACTTTGACATCTATAACCTGTGGATGAAGCTGGAATATTATTATAAGGTAACTAATTACGGTGATATTTTACAATAAAAATGCATGTGAGTTACAGAGGATAACAAGACCTGTTTGAGAAGCAGGAAGAAGTGTCCATAACGGCACACACTGCCAAACTCCTGCACCAAATCAATAGACACCCACGTGTTCAAACGGTTTATTACTCGACCCAGAGCCATGAGCGATTAATAAAAAAAAAAGACAAGAAAAAACAGACTGTTGCAAACTCCGTTTCTCAATCTGGTGTCTTTTTCACATTTTCACCTTTCCTGCTTCCCTTAATAACCTTTATAAATAGCACAGAAACATAAATAGAACATCTGAAAGGTGTTTAGAAAAAAAAATCAATGTTTAAAGTCTTGAAAATCCCTGGATCTGGATCTATCTGTCTGTCTGTCTCTCTCTCTCTCTCCCTTTCTGTCTGTCTATCTCTTTCTCTCTCTCTCTCTCTCTCTCTATCTCTCTCTCTCTCTATCTGTCTCTCTCTATCTGTCACTCTTTTTCTCTGTCTATCTCTGTCTTACTCTCTCTCTCTCTCTCTCTCTATCTGTCACTCTCTCTCTTACAATAACCTCATTGCATAATTAAATATAAAATATTTTCCACTCTTTCATGCAAACATTATATAAAGGCATTTCCCGTGCACAACTCTCTTCTGGTCACTCCACAGCTTTTTAGTTGGATCAGATCTGGACGAGGTCATTCAAAAACCTTTTGGTAAAGTCATTACTTTGTTCATTTGGATGTGAGCTTCGGGTTGGTGTCGTGCTGAAAGACGAAAATACTTTTCGTCTTCAGCTTACTGAAGGTTTTGCACTAAATATGGTCTTTTATTTGTAGCTCCTCACGATCCCCTCCACCCTGATTAAAGCCCCAGGTATGAGTGAAGAAAGCAGCACTAAAGCGTGATGCTGCCACCAGCATGCTGCACTGTGGGTGCTGATCTATTTGGTGATATCTTCTGGAATTGGTTTCATCAGACCCTATACATTTGACCACATGGTTTGGGGTGATTTATTAGAGCTTGGATGTGTTTGTGTGAGGAACGTCTAGCCGTCCTGCACTATAGGCAGACATGAAGAATATGAGAGATCGTTGCCACATACAGAGAGTAATCAATACTTGTCAGATATTTCCGCAGCTCCTTTAATGTAGCTGTAGGTTGCTTGACAGCCTCGTCTTAGTGATGTCACCGTGCGCTCCATTTTATTTTTCTATTTGTTGATGACAGCCTTTGCAGTCTTCCATGGAACAGACAAGTTCTTTTATACCCCTTTCTTGGTGTCTTTCAACGAGTTATCTCCATGCATGCTTTGTAAGACCACGGCTTCAGCAGTTGGATGAAACCCAGATATAAAGAGATACAGTTGAGCTTTATTTGGGTTTAATTCCGATTTGAATAGTTATATTGTAAATACATTAGAAGATTTATTTTGGCTTGCTTGAATAAAAATGGAATAAAAATGCATGAAATTGTTCTGTAATCTTGCCCAATTGTCAGCACTTGACATTTGTTTTTTTTTCCCCCTCTAATTCTTTGTTGAAAATGATAGAGGCATAATTTGTACCAAATTGCAGTGTAGAAGCGCACATAAATAATAAAGATGACTACGTCTGTCTCCTATCAAACAGAAGGTGCTTGAGGGTCGAGGCAGTGCATCACTCACCATGATGGAAAAATCAACTCGGAGCTCCACATGAGTAGTAAATGCATTTAGGGCTGCCTTCATTCAATAAAATAGTCTGCCATGAACTCGGATAACAAATAGCTCTTGAGAGACTCGCTTTCACATTTTGGTGATAATGGCAGAAGAGATGCACTTGCCATATTGTTTGTGTGTGTGTGTGTAAATAACACAAGCCATCCCTTGCCAGCTATTTGAGTACTTCTCATAATTGTTATAGATCCACTTTTCTTATTCCCTGCAGTTTTTGAAGGCACTACAGTGCTCGGTTACTCGCTCTTGCAGCACTGAAGAAAGATGACTGTAATAGGCTCCAGCTGCCATTCATCCTCATCATCATCATCATCATCATCATCATCACCTCACTCTTTACTCTGTCACACTTGTTAACTACCGCTGCCTGAAACTCCACTGATCGTCTCAGAGACTTATCTCAAAACTGACCACTATACATGCTTGACGGTTTATTTATTCATTCATTTTGATAATAGTGTTTAATTTCGTCTTATCCAAAGCAAAAGCTGATTTAGGACCTCACTATATTCGACTGTCTTGGATGTAACAACCTCTTACAGATTGCATTTCCAGCTTCAGTGCTTCTTAAAGATAAGCTCCAGATCCACCGCGATTTCGCTCGTCTCGCTCGAGCGCACTAAAGACAAATGAACGTTGAAAATCATTAGATAGATAAACTTGAAGCACTTTACTAGGAGTGTTCATCAAGAACGAGATCCTATGGACCCCGAACATAAACACCACAGGAGAAGTTCATATGCAGTCTTTTGAGATGGGAAGCTTGGGGGATGAAGGAAGGCCCCACAGAGTAAAATGGGAGCTTATTGGATTTAAATAATGACTGGTTCTTACTTCCTGTGTCATTTATGCAGCCTACGTTAAACATAAGCTTAGTTTTAAAAAATATTTCTACAGAAGGATTGTCCTTCGTAGAAATTATATCCTGAATTTATATTTTTCTGTAAAGCTGCTTGGTGATCAAATCCACTGATCAGAGCAATATGCAAATCGAATTGAATTGTGCATTATGATTCTTTCCTCCTTGCGATTTATCATTAGTTGCGATAAATGATGAATATGGCCAGCTGTTCAGGTCAGGGACTGCTTGCCGACTCTCTGGAGATATCTGGCTGTCCTCTGCTTGAGTGTAGGCATCCTGACGCTGCATACTACTTAGAGATTGTGTTGTTTCAGTTGAAAGATGCGTTCAGATGCTATGAAGTGGAGGTAGATTTTGCCAGGGGAGTGGGTGGGGCTTCCAGGTGATGTTAGTTAATATCATTTTAGATTTATGTATCATTTTGCTCATCTGCCATTTTATTTGGGAGAAAAAGACACTTCTTTTTGGCATATATTTGAGTGATCGCTCACAAACCCGTAGCTGCTTTCTCTGAGCTTGTGAAGGTTTGCGGGTCTGGTAATATAACAGAATGAGAGAGAATGACAGTTATGAACTTATGTCTGATGCAGCGCTTACTAATGTAAAGTGATTACCTACAGCCTCATAAATATATATTGCTTGGAGCAGTTGAAATTGTCAGTAGACTGCATACTTAAATTGAGTGTCTATTTACATTCATGCTAGGCTAAATAACAGCTTCGGCCGGTGCAGCTGCTACCAATTAAAGCGGGCGTTCCCGTACACAGCGTGTCTGGCTCATTAAGCAGCCCGTTTCTTTCTTACAAATAAATAACCTGCTCCCAAAGCACACAGTAATATGAATTCAGTTCTTCCGAGATATTTGGCAAGTTTACAGCACCCCGGATAAATAAAGTCCTGAACTCCTTCATGCACTTTCTCTTTTGGCTGAAGGTCTTGTTTAATTCCCACCACGCTCGCATTACCTGCCTGTTGCTTTTCCATTATGAGCCTCCGAGTGCACAGTGCACCGATCCTGGTGTGTGCTGTTTGCTTGGTTCGCGATTCGTGACCCAGCGAAAGCTTCTTGGGGAAAGCGGTCCCATTCGGAGCCGAGTGTGAATGCTTTAGTGAAAGGAAGACTGCTTTTTTTTTTTTTTTTTTTCTTTTTTTTTTTTTTTTTTGTTGAGTTATCGGAGCACACACAGGCACACGACGGCCTTCTCCTACCCGAACCGCCAGCTGCTTTAATTCAGCCTGATACTCAACCAGCTTTTTATTCACTCCCAATTCCAGCATGCTGCCCTGCAGTAAGTTAATACCTCATGTAAGTGTATAAGCATGATTTAATTCCATACACAAGGGGCAGTATACACGCCAAGCTTCCCATGCTACTGAGACACCGGATCTGTGCAGCCTGGTAGATGCTATAATCTAAACGGTACACGCTCGGGTACTGTGTCAGAAATGAACATCACTGAGCAGACAGATAAAGCTCTTCGTCATTTTAGTTCTCCTGAGCTCTGTGTGCCTCGTCATAAACTAAACAAAAAACAGAGAAGCTGTTGTCTCAAATTGCACGCTATTTTGTTGTATTAATAGGTGTGAGTAGTGTGTGAGACGTGTAAAATGTTGGACACTCAACTCTTACAGCTTTGCTTACATAGAGGAAGAGAGGTGGGGCTACCACACGCGCCTGGATGTGAAACAAAATCATATTGCGTGCATTAATTATTGACTGGATTCTAAAATGTATACATAAGACAGCACAGACTGCCTAGTGTTTAATATGCAATTTGGGACACAACTAGAGTCTGCGATTAAACTTGGTGTAATCATTGGTCACAATGGATCTGCAGCTGATCCTGGGAACACTGGGCGAGTCCTCACACGTGGATTCACACACTTACTCACACCTCAGGGCATTTTATAGGCACCGGTTCGCCCACTGAACGTTTTTAGAAGGTAGGAGTAAACCCAGAGGAAACCCACACGGACATGAGGAGAATCTCAGTACTGACCGTAAGCTCAGGATGGTACCAGGAAGCCTGGAGGCCGTGCTGCCAGCTACATCAGCATGTCCTCTTCTGTTCATTAAGTAGAACAGGGAAGAGTGTTTTCCCTGCTGAAATGCCTTATTTGTTTCTATTTGTGGTATTTGGAGTAAAAACAGTCTCGTGCACGTCACATCAGTGCTGTTTTACCTCATTTAACAGTCGATTTAATGAGATTGTCTAATTGCTGCAGCCCTACTGGAACGTGTAACCAACACACACACACGTCTTTAAACGATGAACCACTCGAGTTGCCCTTTTAAAAGCGGTAAACTCATTGAAAATAAAAGAAGCATGCTATGTTAATGCTGTTTGTATGACCTGATGGCTTCGTATTGATGTATGTGCTCTAAGCAGACAGAAAGGCTTGTGATCATTTCAGCTACATGCCTTTTTCCCCACTAACAAGACCAGAGCATGGCTTTCACAAGTCCAGCACAGCTGTAGCCCTCGTGTATGAGAACACGCTCTACTCCCAGTACTGTTATTTGTCTTTCCTGTCCCAGCATACACACTCACAATAGGCTTTGTGCTTACAGGTTACATTTGATCTATAAATAACGGCACCCTGCTGTGGTTAGAGGCCTGGTGGTCTGCTGTGCTTCTCTGGATCAGGAGTGCAAACACAGTGAAATGGCTTCTTTTAAAAACCCCACATGTTGTCATTCAGAAAAATCTGGCAATTTAACTAGGTGCTGTGTTATGTTTCACTCAAACACTTCAGACAGAGGCTAAAGACTGTTGTAGTGTCTGTTTACACAACTCCTCACTCAGTCCAGCTCTCCTGCAACATCATTTCTTTCCTCTGAGGAAGTCACATGAAGGAAAAGGAATATGGTCGTGTACTTTGTACAAAGCATTTAACTGCCTATGACCACGAAATGATCCTGAAAAACACTACACTCCTGTATGCATGCTGTATATGTAGATCTTTGTGGTTTGGTAGAGTGTTTAGAAATACAATGCATTTAAATTTTTTATATTCAAATAAAAAAACAAAAAAAAATAACGGGAGCTGTCAGATTAACTCTCTAGCTATTTTGCCCAGCTAGCTGCCATTTTGCCGATAGTTAGGGCTCGTCAGTGCGATTTGAATAGACAGTACATTACATTGATGCAGATAGCCGAGCTCCTCAGACCAGATGATGGCCTGGAACCATAACCGTTCTGGTGATGCAGGAAAACCTGCAGAGGAACTTTTTTGACATTTCTGAAGCTTTATAGTGTTACTGTACTTTACAACGCATACTATGTAACATGATTTAGCATGTCACTTAATTCAGATTTAATTCGGCTCTTATTCAGCACACCTACATTTGCCTTCTGGTTTCATTAACCGTGATTCAGCAAAGAGCTGATTGATGCTGCACAAGGCTTGCATCCCTTCAGCATCACACACATGGCCTTCATGTAAAACCAGCAGAGATTTACTCTTTTCTCACCTTCTAGTAAAGCCTATGGAGATCGCTGCAGCTTCTTCTGCTGGTGTTTTGCTCAGAAGTGTGAGCTTCAGCACTGACAGAGACACATGACCCATGGACGACCCATCGATCTGAGCTGTTTATTCTCTCTGCTGCGCCAGGAACACTGATGCCTTTTATTCAGCTCAACCTGTACTCATCTGTTTAGCTATGAATAATGTATATTGCACTTAAAGGGCTTTAGCCACTATATATATAGTGTGTATGTGTGTGTATATAGATAGATAGACCTTTTATTGTTTTCTTGAAGCACCACATCCTTAAGGGTTTAATTCCTTAACCCTAAAACAGATTTGCCAGCGATTAATTCATTTATTTGTTTATTTTTTAATTAACGTATGATGCTTCATAATTTTTATCCATTTATAGCTACATGTAATGTCACGGTTTCCTCGCCAGCCTCTACTTTTTGCTCTCTTGAAGCTAATAAGGCAAAAAACCAAAAGAAAGCAGCTTGTCATGTTACTAAAATAATCTGCAACGTCCGGAAATCTTTTCCCACATCAGAAAACTCAGTTACAGTTTGAACAAGTGCTGACGCTTCCGGAGACTTCTGTTAAAGAAACATCTCCTTACAGAATGTTTCAACAATTACACCCTTTTTACAATCTGTTTATGTGGAACATCCACTTTACAAGTCTACTGTGAAAGAGCTGTTACTATAGCAACCATAATCTAGTTAGAATGAATGCTTTAATACAGACCTTTTATTTGCAGCTTCTGACCAATCAGAATTGAGAGTTTCACAGAACTGGGTAATATGGAACGCTGAATTGCTTTGTCTTTAGTGCTTTTCCTTCCAAATAATGAACGCATGCAGACCGTCTTCTACCGTCTTCTGGCCGTGTTAACGATGCTTTGTTCTTTGTTAATGACCGCTCACAGATGATTGACAGGCTGGGACTTGGTGCTTGCTTTGAATGCAGTGCAACACTTTTGTGGCAGAACCAAACCGTGCTCTAATATTTTTCACCCCAGTGTGTGTACATGATAAACTGGAATAAAAGCAAATGATTAGGTTCTTATAGTGGCTGAGTAACTGGTGCGTGAAAACAATTGTGATTTACTAATTAATAGTTAATTATTTCAGCTCTTATCGTGCAGCCGTAGAACGTAATTCCATGAAATAAAACCTAGGTGAAAGCGGTCCAGCTTAAACCATGAAGGAAGCGAACAGCGATAATGGAAAAGACCAAGCACAACAACAGAACAAAACCAGAAAAGAACAAGGAAATACTCTGATTAGAAGAGAAAGCACGTGTTCTCCTAAGGAAGCTAATTTATTTTTGCTGATGAAGCACTCAGTGGAGCATTTTAGAGCGAGAGCGTCCCGTCTTAAGCAGCGTTCATTTCAGTTAATTGCCCGGTTTAATGGTATTGAGAGGTCGCTTCGGAAGGAGCCGTGTGGATCAATCCTCTTCTCCTAGATGGAAACCTCTTTAATCAGCCTCTCAGTGGCACGGTGAGGATGTGAAGCGCTGTTTATAAACTATTCAATTATGACTTCAGTTCGAATGAAAAGGATTCCACAGAGCTGTTCGCTGCTGTCCTGATTAGGTGTGGGATTAGAGAGAATTTGCAGAATTGCTTGTGACTTAAAGAAACACTTCATTTGCTGCTCACTAAATTGCAGTAAAATCATGATCAATAGTTTTTTCTCAATGCAGTTCACATATAAATCAGTGCCCCACTGGTTTCTCCCTATTCACTGTGAGCAGAGAGCATAGAGATGTTCAAACTGACCACACACACCTTAATTATCAGCTTTAGGCTGTGCTCCAATTTGTAGTGAGACACCTGTCCAGACAGCCTTTTTCTAAATGACTTGATTAAAAAAAAAGCGTTTTTGTTGAAGCGTGTCTGAGAAATTGTCAGATCTGAACATTTAGGCTTTTGAGACAGGAAGTCTGAGATTAATAGTTAAGTTAGTTTTTGAGGTGTCCTGTCTCACCTTTACATTGAAGGAGTCAGCTGGCTGTGCTGTTGATCTTGTTGAGTGTTTGTTGGGATCACAGTGCCCCCCTGTGGGCCTGACCCAAACTAACACCACACATCTCTCAGAACAAATGTCCTGCTGATTGTTTATGCCTGTAGTTGTTCATGTTTAATAAATAAACACTGATAGAGGAAGACAGAAAGCTCTCTCTCACTCTCTCTCTCACTCACACACACACACACACACACACACACACTGGCGTGTAACGAATGCATGTAGCATTAAGGCGGGTGGATTTCCAGCATCATGCTGCTAGGTGGAACGGCTACACTAAATTGTATATTGTTCTGTAGTAAGATAAGGTGTATAGTTTGTGTAGTATTTATATATTGTTTCCTGTAAGCTGTATAGTCCTTTAAAGTGAGGTGTACAGGTTACACCCCTATACGGTGAGGTGTACAGGTTACACCCCTATACGGTGAGGTGTACAGGTTACACCCCTATACGGTGAGGTGTACAGGTTACACCCCTATACGGTGAGTTTAATGCAGGTATATGTATAGTCCTATATAGTGAGTCTAATAGGTTATATAGTTGTACAGGTCCTAAAGAGTAAAAGTGTACTGTGCAGGTATAAGACTGTGAATGTAGCACTGAAGAAACCTCACAAGAATTAGACCACACACTCCATAGGTCTGGTCTGAAATCAACTGAGCTAGTACTTTAGATTTGTGGCTTTACAGCATCAACAATTAATATGCAGAAATGTCAGAAAATTCTACACAGAATGTTTATTTCACCAGGCTGAAGAAGTGTATAAGATGTTATCCCAGTGAATCAGCTTTCTGGGCAGCCAAAACACAGTACACCTCAGATCTTTCAGATGCCCAGTGCACTTGCTGTTGAATTTTTGATTATTCCAGCTCTGCTCCTGAACACCACATTGTGCAGAAGAGCAGGAACCTTGTGGTGTAGTTGAGGGTGCGGGACACGTCCCGAGAGCTCTGGGAAGGCTGCCTGGATCCGGCCAGGTGCTGCTGCTGTGCTCATCGCCGTCGGCTCTGCAGAGAGAAAACGAGTGGATCGCTGCGAGGCACGGAGCAGCTCACGTCCCCCGGCTTATGTGCCGAGCTTTCTCAAAGCCAGCAACTTTTTAAATGGGTCCTCTGTGCCACAGGATCAAGATGCAGCCCTGTGAGAGCCATCCTCTGTAAACAGGCTAAAGACAGTGCAAGGAAACCGGGGACCTGCGAGGAGGGGAACTCCGATAGGAGGAGGGATCTGAATCAATGAACGGCTTTGCTGCCGTCTTCAGGCTTAGTGTCTCTTACAGACAGCCATCGGATTTACACTGGGGAGCTTATCCTTAGAAATGAGCGAGAAAGTGAAATATAGACAGACGGACAGAGAAGGCCAATGCGACGCACTTTCTTTTTATGAGCTAAAGATTTCCTGCACTTTCATTTGCTTGTATTAATCCGCTAAATCTTAGGGCCAGTATGAAGAGGATGAACCTCATTACGGCAGGAACATAATCCTTTTAGTGAGTCTGCGGTCAGATTTTATTACAGATCATATGCAGGTTTAGTGTAATGCTGTGACTGCAGGAAGAAGGAGCAGCCCATGTTCCAGCTGGAACACTCTTCAACAACCTAGAAAACCAGGAGCAATAAATGAAATAAAGAAAAGAAAAATGATGAAGGGATAAAGCACGTCACTGTCATGAGTATAAACCTTTACTCAAGGTGCATCCGTAATCGCAGTGTTCTACACCATTGTGTTGTGTGTGTATATAGTAGTGTTTTCAACAAGATGTAGTCCACTTCAAGCAGCTGGATGATGCTCTGTGGCACGTCAGACACTTCATGTACTCAATACTCACAGCTTTGCTTAAGTAGAGGAAGAGGGGCAGGGCTACCATCACTGACAGGGTGAGGAAAAATTTCAAGATGACCGCCTGTCCATTGGACAAATGCCCCTCCTGTAAGTTTGACATCATCAGCTTTGGTTAGACTTTTTAATCTTGACATTCAAGTCATCTTCCACTCTTCATTAAAAAATAACCAACTGCGATGATGCTGAGGAAAATATTGTAAATGTTAAATATTGATGATGATTGACCTTGGTGCATTAAGTCGCATTGCCTTTTTAAAATATGTTTATATGACAATGTGCTCTAATCTGTAGATTTCCTATAACACTAGTGTTATATTAGAGTAAAGTTTATATTCATGTGCACAATCAAATACTTTACTGTTTCTATAGCAACAACTCGATCACAATCACAAGTAATATGGAGTTGTTCCGCCCTTTGCAGCTTCAACTCTTCTGGGAAGGCTTTCCACAAGGTTTAGGAGTGTGTTTAATGGAATTTTGACCATTCCTCTAGAAGCGTGTTTGTGTGGTCAGGCACTGATGTTGGATGAGAAGGTCTGGCTCGCAGTCTCTACTCTAATTCATCCCAAAGGTGTTCTGTCCTAACCAAGGTCAGGACTCTGTCCAGGTCAGTCAAGTTCCTCCACACCAAACTCCCTCATCCATGTCTTTATAGACCTTGCTTTGTGCACTGGTGTGCAGTCATGTTGGAACAGGAAGGGGTCATCCCCAAAAGGTTCCCACAAAGTTGGGAACATGAAATTGTCTAAAATGTCTTGGTATGCTGAAGCATTAAGAATTCCTTTCACTGGAACTAAGGGGCCAAGCCCAACCCCTGAAAAACAACACCAGAATTCAATGATTTGGAGGGGTGTCCCAAAACTTTAGGCAATATAGTGTAGTTATGCGCATAAGTACACTGAAATTGTTAAATTTACTTAATTTAAATGTGTACCCCTGTTCCACGTAATTGAATCGGCTAACAATTACACAGTTAGTTTCTATTTTCAGCATCCTCCAGCACTGAGCACAAACCTGAGCCGAGAATCGAACCAGTGATGCTTGTGTTTTTTCTTCAAGCTGACCAGCCACATAATCCCCCCCCCCCCCCCGTGTATGCTCACACCCTGCATTCTAATTCTGCATTCTGTTATAATAAACGTGACAGCAGAAATCACACATTAATTATTATAATTCATCAAAAACTGTGACAGAACGGTTTAGACAGAATTTCTGCATCCCGGCACAGTCTGATTTTATTCTGTTGAAGCGAGGCTGAATTTCAGTCTTGTCTGTCATAAAGCATTCTGGGCGAAAAAAAGAAAAAAAAATAGTAGTCTCAGTGGATCTTCTGCTGATGTTGGGTGGTAATGATGCTGTGTGGAGAAGCAGGTATGGTTTGTGGCTGAATCGGTGTGTGTGTGCTGAGTGACATGCCTGTTCTTCATGTCTGTCAGCTCCTCAGCTTCCTGAGACCACCACCACCACCCACCCCTCCATCTATCTTACTCAGCGTTGCCATGAGAACATGTCGATTCGCTGGCCCTTCTCCCGTTTCCCTCCTCCGTGTTCTGCGTAACACCATCATTTCTCGATGGGGGGGAAAAAAAACCCCTGTCTTAAACTCATTTGCCTGAACTCGCAGATGATTTGTTTCATAACCTGCGCTAAAAAAACCTCTGCAGTGTGTTCAGGTGCAGGCATCCTGCCAATTGGTCTCGGTGTTTTCTAGCACCTTGATGGGAAGTGATTAATCTTCCCATGCTCCTGTGCAGCTGGAACCGTGCTGGTTTTCACATGGGCGAGCAGCTGCTCACACGCTGGCTGGACAGCACGACTTCGTCTGATGGAAATAATGAGATGATGTGCAGTGCCTTTGTTCTGAGCGAGGAGGCTCGTGTCATACTGTACTTAATGTACCTGATGCACAAAAATCAGTGTCTTCTAGCCAGAGCTGGAACATCTATGGCGGTCACTTAAGCACACGTTAAATAACACCTTAATCAGTGTTGGTTTAAGCTTACGTTATGTGCAAAGCTTAAGGCAGACTACACAAGCAAGTTTAGGATTGCTACAGTATATACTCACCACTTCATTCCTACATTTTGTATTTTTTGGTAATATTGAAATGGTAACAAAACATTCAAAACCCACTAATTGTTTTTCTTTCTTTTTTCGATGACATTTTCATAAAACAAATATGAAATATTTCATATACATTGTTATAAGCTGAAAGACAGAGTGGCTGTGTGGAATATAAAATAAAAAAAATGTTAATCTAGGTGATAGACTCGCTCGATTTTATTGAACCCCGGTGCTATTATACGCCTGCATTCTGGACACTTTTCTTAATCTGCTCCTTTAGGTTTTCTTCTCCCATATATCTTGACGAGGACACCTCACTTCAGTGTCCCACAGTGTTCCCTTGACACTCCACGTGCTAAAACACATGCGATGGTTAGCTCACTTCCTGAGCAAGTGCGGAACTGCAGTAACAGTTCCAGTGCAACTGAACTCGCACCACCTCCTACAGGTAGCCTCGGGTTCAGTACTGCACTGTGCTCCGCACTTACTGTATTTTTCATGCTCTGTTTCAGGCTGAAAAGTCCCCTTATTTATCATGCTCCTCTGTGTTTGATAGCCATCATGCATGATGTGGCATGATTACTAGGAGTTAACAGCTTCCACACAGTACCAAAGATTTCACATTAAGGCAACATTTCTGAACGGTTTAATTGAGTAGTCTTCGGTCAGTGTGTGACTAAATTCGTTCATCTTTACTACCTACTAGCTAACTCCTTTTACACACCACGCTTCCCCAGAGACAGGAGAATCCAACCTTGACTTCTTTTCCGACATCCGTGCCTCCTATGCAGAGAAACAGAGTCGAGTATTGTGATTTAGAGAGCGTGCGGAGGCATGTGGGAGGAGTCAAGGTCGGAGTAAGAAGCTGTGTCGGGTAAAAATATACACAGATGGAAATGTATTTTGAAAAAGCCAGCAGTGAGGTAACCTTCTAAACTATTACTAACTTACTGACCCTAGTGCATAGGTAACTTTTAAATAATAATGAAGTTAGTAGAAGTTGTTAAGAGTTTTAGGGGTGGGGTTGCCATCGCAGGAAGAAGTAAACATTTCAAAATTTCTAATTTGCATGGTTGTTCTAAGGCACAGAGATGCTCTTTGTTGTTGTTCTTGTTTCTTGGGCACTAAAAAAATTTGCGACGATTCATCATCATTACTGTTTTCTGTACATTTCCAGCTCAAAAGTAATCAGCAGCACTTCAGTACACTAACATATGGCTTCAGTGATTGATGCTCATCCCTGGCGCTGTTCTTTCTCACGCCGCATTTTCATCAATTTTGCCCAACCTGATTGACGTCTGAACTCTCCAGGCGAAGCTGAGTGACAGTCCGGCTCAGCTGGAGGCTTCTCATCCGCTAAACGCTCAATCCCCGGCCTTCTGTTTACCAGGAGGGATCCACTTTTCCATCGCTAAACTGTAAGTCTTCCATGTCCAGCATCAGAGCGTTGTGTCGGGTTTCTTCACAGCCCACACAGCTGTCATCCTTTTCTTCTTCTTCTTCACTCCGCTTTGTCGAGCTTTTCAGCTCCTCGAGGCGCCCCGTGCTCCTGAAGATGATCTAAATTAACCCAAATGACCCCTGACGCTCCGCTCAGACTGACCTCCTCCTTCAGCAGTCCCTGGCAATAACCCAACGATTTTCCGGAAAATGAAAAGAACGAGTGGTGAAAAAAAACCCCTTTAAATTAACGCAGGCTGCCGAGGTTCCAGCTGTTATCTTCGCTTAGCGTATAGCTCATGAAACATTTCCATCACGAGT
This sequence comes from Hemibagrus wyckioides, assembly GCF_019097595.1. Taxonomy (NCBI): domain Eukaryota; kingdom Metazoa; phylum Chordata; class Actinopteri; order Siluriformes; family Bagridae; genus Hemibagrus; species Hemibagrus wyckioides. Next base: position 12,415,591 of record NC_080727.1, read on the forward strand.
TTAAAGCACTGCAATCTCTTTCCTTCTCTGTGCGCTATCACAGGGAGAGAACCCTGGAGTTATATCTTAAGCATCCGTCTGTTTCCCACCGCTGGGGCTTACTTAAAGGATTTACCTTTTTTTTCTCTCTCTCTCTTTCTTCAAACGTGTGCATTAAATAAGCTGAGATAAATAACTGCCACAGGAGGTGAACATTAGCAGAAGAGTTACAGAATCTTAGCATAATAATAATGATAATGGTTTACTTAGAGAGCATGTTTGAATTTGAATACAAAAATCTCTACATATAAGCGATTAGGAAGTGTTTACTGGAAAGGAATCTGTGACGTTAATCCGTATGAGTTACTGTTATCACCCAAAAGTATTTCTTATTACAGCATATCTTCACATACACCGCTCAGGCATAACATTATGAGGTGAAGTGAATAACACTGATGATCTCCTCATCATGGCACCTGTTAGTGGGTGGGATATATTAGACAGCAAGTGAACATTTTGTCCTCAAAGTTGATGTGTTAGAAGCAGGAAAAATGGACAAGCGTAAGGATTTGAGCGAGTTTGATAAGGACGAAATTATGATGGCTAGACGACTGGATCAGAGCACAGCACACCTTCAGGGATCTAGTGCAGTCCATGCCTCGATGGGTCAGGGCTGCTTAGGCAGCAGAATGGGGACCAACACAATATTAGGCAGGTGGTCATAATGTTATGGGTGATCTGTGTATTATTCCTCTTAAACCAAAGCAAGGTTTATTAAAGTGCATTATATCAGTCCATCTGTCCATTTCGAGTTGCATGCAACAAGACATTCCCTCTCATTTCTTACAGTTACATTAGCTCTAGCCTGTCGTCTCCTTACCCTTTCTCTACCTGGAAGTTAATGAGACTGCAGACATAAACTCCACTCCAAACCGTTTCTAGTAACTTTCTGACCAATCAGATTTGACGTACAGCACTGCTCTGGTGAATGCCACATTGAAGAAGCAGTGTATAAGACTCGATGTTCATTTAGTCAGAAAATGTTTTCTCTCAAACCAGTGTAAACAAGTTTATTCTTTAAGCAGCCTTAAAAGCTATCTATAGACACGTCGAGTGCTCATTATGTTCTTGCAATCATTTTTCCGAGCGATAAAAAAGGAAGTCGTCTTCCACTGGCTGATAATCACACAAGCCATGTGCTGAATTCTTAAGCTAAAAAAAAAATGAAAGTAAAATGTTATCTGTACTTTAGACACATGAATTAAAATCAGAAATATTTGTGTAGTTCTTGGATGTTATAATCTTCAGTCCTTGGTTGTAAAAGAAACCGCTAACATGATGTAAACGTATTTCTCTTCACATGCGCTTTAATCAGGGGCGATTTCTCATTCAGCTCAGATTCGTTCATCATTCAGGTTTCGGTTTCATTCTCTGAAGATTTGGAACAAAATTTTGTTTTGTTATTGTAATCAGCAGTGCAAAACAGTCTGCATTTTTGTCTGTTTAAAACGAATTAAATCAGTAAATGTTCCTACCAGAGAGTTAATATTGTAAACACACTGCACTACAAGGTTCAGCATGTCTTATAAATAAATAAATATTACATTTTATAAATTCCGCCAAAATATTTGATTGAATAAGCGTAGTCTCTGACCCAGAGAAAAATGATGGATTGAAACAGGATGAGGTCTCTAACAGCATCTGAGGCACCGTTTCAACCACAAATAGAGCTGGATTAAAAAACAAGTGCTGTAGACTGCAGCAGTCCGGTGTCATTTAAAAGCTACCGAAGAGCTCATTTTATCTGTTATAACATGGTCACGTGACCGTATAAGGTATAGCGTGTGTCGACGGTTGTGACGTGGAGCGATCAGGCCCAGCGTCCTCTCTGTATGTTTGGTGGTTAGTGCTGACTGGGACCTCTGGTGTTCACATAGAGCATTTGCATTACACACACATCATCAATCTAATGCTGGTGTAAACATCGTGAATGATACATTCCCGTAAGGGGCTTAGGGCTTATTTGTACACAAGTGCATGTGTTATTAGACTTCCTGTACATTCGTGTAGTAGAAGTAAAACGTAGAAGTGACTTGAAGCTATTAAATGCACATAGTGAATGTGAGATGTTGATTGACCTGAACATGAGCCACAAGCAGCCTTTACACACAGTGCTGTCATGTTGCACTCACAGAACACTGAGCACAGAGAGGATGTCTGTATAGGATCAGTACAGAGTGTCGGAAGGCTTGATGAAGGTTTATCAGAAAGATGATGGAGAAAAGGTTCTGTCTCCTCAGTATTCCTCAGCACACCTTAAAGTTTTTTTTTTTTTTTTTTTTCCTTTGCTATTACATTTCAGCTTTCTGCTGCAACACAGATTTCCTCTGGAACGTCGCTGTAAGCGCTTACAACTTGTACTCAGTTGGGAAGTATAATATTTGCTGGTAGAATTGGCCAGTGGGGGAAACAGTAAGAGCGTGTCAGGCTCACAGTCTTGCATTTCGATTCAGTCTCTTTATACGCCGCTTGATCAAATGCGTTCTGCTCCGGTGTGAAAAGCACAGGCTCCGAGCGATTGATTCAGCTCGCGTCAAGGCTCCCAAATAAAACTCGGCTCTGTGTACACCTGAGGAAGCGGCGCCCAGGCTGTCGAACATCCAGCGCTCCTAATCTGCCGAGCCGCAAAGACTTCTTCATCTTCCATGGCCGTTTGAGTTAATAAGTCCGTTTCCCTGCGGATTTCCTCATCAGAGGAAGCTATTGATTGCTTAGCTCTTATATACCGCCAGTCTAATAGGGTTAATAACGAAATGTGCACTTTATTCAATGTAATTACACGCCAGGGGCAGCATGCATCACCGGGGTTTACAGCACGTCCGAAGCCGAGGGTGTTGTAACTCTCTGCAACTTCCAGTACATGTACAATACGCCTGCGTAGTGAGATCATCCCTGGTTATACTCTTATATTTCTTTCACATTTCTTTCAGCTGAAATGTGTTTTTCTTTTAGGTACCGATGATTAAGTCGCATTGTGCACTGCGACTGCATGAACTTCAGCATCTATTTATGCATTTTCAGTGATGTAGTGTTACGCAGTGAGTGTTGGATCTATTCACATGTATGAACATTTGCAGACTGTAGCTGTGCCCCTGTTTCCTGTATCAATTTGTCGATTATATTATACTATAAACTAAAAGCCGTTTTCCAGTCCATGACAAATGACGACAAACACACAGAATGGGATGCCTAGCTTTAGCAGAATACAGAATACATTTTTACAATTTTGAAAAATAACCACAACTTGGGCTAGTTTTAAAGGCCATTTGTAAAAGGTCTTGTCCAGTGGTGTGTGATATATACACTATATTGCCAAAAGTATTCGCTCACCTGCCTTGACTCGCATATGAACTTAAGTAACATCCCATTCCTAATCCATAGTATTCAATATGACGGTGGTCCACCCTTTGCAGCTATAACAGCTTCAACTCTTCTGGGAAGGCTGTCCACAAGGTTTAGGAGTGTGTTTATGGGAATTTTTGACCATTCTTCCAGAAGCGCATTTATGAGGTCACACACTGATGTTGGACAAGAAGGCCTGGCTCTCAGTCTCCGCTCTAATTCATCCCAAAGGTGTTCTATCGGGTTGAGGTCAGGACTCTGTGCAGGCCAGTCAAGTTCATCCACACCAGACTCTGTCATCCATGTCTTTATGGACCTTGCTTTGTGCACTGGTGCACAGTCATGTTGGAAGAGGAAGGGGCCAGCTCCAAACTGTTCCCACAAAGTTGGGAGCATGGAATTGTCCAAAATGTCTTGGTATGCTGAAGCATTCAGAGTTCCTTTCACTGGAACTAAGGGGCCAAGCCCAGCTCCTGAAAAACAACCCCACACCATAATCCCCCCTCCACCAAACTTTACACTTGGCACAATGCAGTCAGACAAGTACCGTTCTCCTGGCAACCGCCAAACCCAGACTCGTCCATCAGATTGCCAGATGGAGAAGCGCGACTCGTCACTCCAGAGAACGCGTCTCCACTGCTCTAGAGTCCAGTGGCGGCGTGCTTTACACCACTGCATCCGACGCTTTGCATTGCACTTGGTGATGTATGGCTTGGATGCAGCTGCTCGGCCATGGAAACCCATTCCATGAAGCTCTCTGCGCACTGTTCTTGAGCTAATCTGAAGGCCACATGAAGTTTGGAGGTCTGTAGCGATTGACTCTGCAGAAAGTTGGCGATCTCTTCGCACTATGCGCCTCAGCATCCGCTGACCCCGCTCCGTCAGTTTACGTGGCCTACCACTTCGTGGCTGAGTTGCTGTCGTTCCCAAACACTTCCACGTTCTTATAATACAGCTGACAGTTGACTGTGGAATATTTAGGAGCGAGGAAATTTCACGACTGGATTTGTTGCACAGGTGGCATCCTATCACAGTTCCACGCTGGAATTCACTGAGCTCCTGAGAGCGACCCATTCTTTCACAAATGTTTGTAAAAACAGTCTGCATGCCTAGGTGCTTGATTTTATACACCTGTGGCCATGGAAGTGATTAGAACAGCTGATTCTGATTATTTGGATGGGTGAGCGAATACTTTTGGCAATATAGTGTATATGTGTATGTATTTATATTTTCTTTCTTTTTTCTATTTTATTTTCCTTCTTTCTCTCCCCTGTTCTCTGCTCACTTTATAGACTAGTGCATAAGTGTGAGATTCAGGACACACCTTCTATAATGGAGTAATATATTTTAATTTAAAACTCTGAACAATGTTCCACCCTGCTGGTGTTAATTAGCATGTTACCCATGAGCTAGACTCATCTGTTTGTGCTTAGTAATGCAGGCTGCAGCAGTTTTTAAGCACGCTTTAACCTGGCTGTGCACAGCTGAAGCTTTATTTGGATTGGATTAAATTGAAATGGAGACCTGGAGGAATTCCATCAGTTGCAGCTGCCATATCTGTGTTTTCCTCTGTCTTCCTCTGAGAAAAGTACAGTCTAAATTACCTATTGTGTGTGTGTGTGTGTGTTGTAATCGGCTCTGTACTCATTTGATCATTTTCATCCTCTCTGTGTAATTTATCAGAGTGATGCTGCCCCTTGCATTGAGTATAAGTTGTTTAAATGCTGCTGTATTTAGCTGTCTAGCCTGTTATGGAATCAGGAGACAATGTATGCTTGCATGTATGACAATGTATTAGCATGAAGAGCAGGAGCTGATTAAATGGGATGTTTAAAGATTGACACAAAGCCATTATATTTTATATATATATATATATACTCCACAGTATCATGCACTGTGTTTAATCATGTAAAGTTAGAATATACACTATATTGCCAAAAGTATTCGCTCACCCATCCAAATAATCAGAATCAGGTGTTCCAATCACTTCCATGGCCACAGGTGTATAAAATCAAGCACCTAGGCATGCAGACTGTTTTTACAAACATTTGTGAAAGAATGGGTTGCTCTCAGGAGCTCAGTGAATTCCAGCGTGGAACTGTGATAGGATGCCACCTGTGCAACAAATCCAGTCGTGAAATTTCCTCGCTCCTAAATATTCCACAGTCAACTGTCAGCTGTATTATAAGAACGTGGAAGTGTTTGGGAACGGCAGCAACTCAGCCACGAAGTGGTAGGCCACGTAAACTGACGGAGCGGGGTCAGCGGATGCTGAGGCGCATAGTGCGAAGAGGTCGCCAACTTTCTGCAGAGTCAATCGCTACAGACCTCCAAACTTCATGTGGCCTTCAGATTAGCTCAAGAACAGTGCGCAGAGAGCTTCATGGAATGGGTTTCCATGGCCGAGCAGCTGCATCCAAGCCATACATCACCAAGTGCAATGCAAAGCGTCGGATGCAGTGGTGTAAAGCACTCCGCCACTGGACTCTAGAGCAGTGGAGACGCGTTCTCTGGAGTGACGAATCGCGCTTCTCCATCTGGCAATCTGATGGACAAGTCTGGGTTTGGCGGTTGCCAGGAGAACGGTACTTGTCTGACTGCATTGTGCCAAGTGTAAAGTTTGGTGGAGGGGGGATTATGGTGTGGGGTTGTTTTTCAGGAGCTGGGCTTGGCCCCTTAGTTCCAGTGAAAGGAACTCTGAATGCTTCAGCATACCAAGACATTTTGGACAATTCCATGCTCCCAACTTTGTGGGAACAGTTTGGAGCTGGCCCCTTCCTCTTCCAACATGACTGTGCACCAGTGCACAAAGCAAGGTCCATAAAGACATGGATGACAGAGTCTGGTGTGGATGAACTTGACTGGCCTGCACAGAGTCCTGACCTCAACCCGATAGAACACCTTTGGGATGAATTAGAGCAGAGACTGAGAGCCAGGCCTTCTCGTCCAACATCAGTGTGTGACCTCATAAATGCGCTTCTGGAAGAATGGTCAAAAATTCCCATAAACACACTCCTAAACCTTGTGGACAGCCTTCCCAGAAGAGTTGAAGCTGTTATAGCTGCAAAGGGTGGACCGACGTCATATTGAACCCTATGGATTAGGAATGGGATGTCACTTAAGTTCATATGCGAGTCAAGGCAGGTGAGCGAATACTTTTGGCAATATAGTGTATGTCACATGACCAGGTGTGACGTACTCAAACCTGAACACTATTGAAACACTGACCATAGTAGGTCTGGAATAGTAACAAGTGAGTGAGGCTTCATGTTAGTAGCTGGGGGGATAGTACAGCGTTTCAGTGTAGCAAGAAACTAATTTTCCATTGATGGCACATGTTAATGTGTAAACTAAATGAATTAAACAGAAATAGTAGTAGTGATGCCTAGTTTGGAAGCTGTGTGTAATTTTCGTTCTCTCTGGCACCTGTTTAGCAGCCAAGACCCGTCTTATTTACGTCCTGTTGGAGCATCAGGCCTCCACCGTGTAAAGAATGGGAAGGTCATGTTACCTCCTGGATCTAATTCTAGACAGAGGTAAAAGGTCATGCCTACTTTCCCCAGCTAATCTCTTCATCCATTCCTCTTCAAGAGCAAGCAAGACTCCTCTGTCTCGCAGCAAGACTCTGCAGCAAGGAGTGTCCAGATCGAAGGCCGCCTATTTCCTCCTTGGGCCGTTCCCGAATTATGCTTTCTGGCCAGCCCACGCAAAAACTCTCCCAGCATGATTACTCAATCAGCCACACTCCCAGCAGAGCCAGAAATGTAGTCCAACAGAATGTAGAGAAATTCATTGGAATTTTATTAGTCATGACATTATAGATTTAAAAATATGGTGCAGTAAGGCCAGCTCATGCCATGTGCATATGCAGATAGATAATACTGAAGATGGTGGTGCATATAGACACATATAGACACTCCTCAAATGTGTTTGTCTTAGTTTATTGTATTTTATTGTCTTTTAGTAAATTAGTGATGGTTTAGTGGCATACCTCCCTCTCCACTCTCTGAGTAATCATTCGATATTGTTTTGATATCTCACTTTATGATGTCATTTACATAGAATCTCTATCCATTTTTTTGTACCGCTTATACTATGCAGGGTCAAGTGGAGCACATTGGGAACAAGATGGTGGACACACTAGATGGGGTGCCAACCTATTACAGGACACATTCACACATCTACACACACTATGAACAATTTAGTGATGCCATACAGCAGAAACACGGCCGTGGAAGGAATTCGGAGAATCTAGAGTGACCCCAAAATGCGTAGGGCAGAGGTGGGAATCAGCTTCAGCTCCAGAGGTGTGAGACAACCCTAAGCCACATACTCTCTGTGAAAAGCTTGATTCTGTTAATTGCTGACAAAATCTCAGTCCTAAAGTTGCTGAAATTGCGTCTCTTGTGTCACATTTGTACATTTGTTCGTTGCTTTGTTGCTTGTTAGTGTGAATGGAGGGTTAGGGTCTTAACATTTATTAGCGAGTGGCTGGAAAGGAATGCAAATCTTTCTAATGGTTTTTAATTTCGAAGTTGCTTTGCTGTTACATAGTTACTTAGAGAAATCTTACTTGCAGGAAAACAGTATGTCTATCAGCCTGTTCTGCCGGTTCTGGTTCTGTACCACTTTATATAGAAAAAGCAGGAAATCAGATTAGCTGTATAGTGTGTGTGTGTGTGTGTGTGTGTGTGTGGAATAAGCTGATTATGAAGGTGAGTCCAGCCTTTTTCTTAATGATTTCCTGAGGCTGTAGTTCATTATAAGCTACTGTACTGTTTGGTTTACATAAAACATCTGGTAACTGCTGAAATGTGCTAAAGATGAAGGCTTTATTTATAATACACACAAAGTGCTGTACAGTGGATACAAAAAAAAAAAAAAGAAATCTTATGAAATGAAGCAGAGAAATAATCGTGATCACATTAGTATGCACATTAACACACCTACAGACACAACCATCTCTGAAAATCATTCCCGGAGGAGTTTCATCGCTACTCGTGTTTTTCACAGCTCTAAACATCGAGTCGTTCCTGACGTGACCAGTCCTGTCCGTTTTTATCTTGTTTATGGAGAACGTGCAGTCAAGTGGCCACGCTTGGGAACTCAGCCATGTATACACTCATGATGCAGCCGTTGGCTTTTATGAAGTTTATTAAGAAGCTATTTAAGCATTTATAAGATAATGTTCAGATGGTAGGTGACGCTATGCGGTAAATAAGCTGTAGTGTACATTGTCGCACTAATGAACAGAAAAATGTCAGCATCATGATTAAAGATCCAATCAAAACAGACACAAGAAATTCACTGCTAGTAGTAAACGCTGGCCAGGCGAGAAAATCTTCTCTACAGGCAACGCAAGGCGATGTCGTCTTCTTTGTCATTAGCTACTTAACAACAAGGGATTCTGATGCAGCGAAGACAAAAGCATATAGCGACACAAGCACTTTTCCAACTCGCTCAACCCTACTCCATCACGGGTAACTATGGTAACAAGCCAATGCATTTCATTTCAATACAAATAGCTAACCTTATAAAGAGTCTAGGAGTGTAAAGTACCTGTACACACACATCATGGCCACTGAGGAAACAGAGGAAAATGTAATATTCCACAACCTTCTTGATTAAGTCGATTACGCATTTCGACTGGGAAATCGATGAAGATACATACTCGTAGTCAATGTGACTAATGAACGTTTTATTTATTCTAGGAAAAGAAACTAGATCACTGCACAAGCGAGTGGCTCTCTGTCGTCACCTGAACAATAAAAGCACACTGCGAGCTCTGCTTTGGCGCACTCAGTTATTTCATCTGGACATTTTTTTTCCCAAGGCTTTGTGTGTTTGTCTGTTTGAACACGTCCTCCAGAGAGTTTACTACCTCGATATCCACTGATTATATACTTATTTGCATAATTACAGACCCGATGTCTAGCACAACACAATATATCATTTGTTAATCATTATTGCAGTGCGTGTTGGCCTTTACAGTGCAGCGGCGCTTAAATAAAAAATGATAAATGCCTATGAATAAATCAAAGCGGCGTGCGGGATTCGGAAAATCGGAAATAATCCTGACGCTCAGTCGTTAAACGCGTCGCATCCTGCAGTTGTCTGACCCGGATTCATTTTATTTATTTATTTATTTAAATAAATTCTGTCTCTAATTGGGTGATTTGATTATTATATTAATATTGTTATATAGTAATATATAGTTTTTTTTTCTTAATTTAATAATTACTGATTAGAAGCCGCAATCTGTGTTTTATATGTACTTTTTATAAGTGATATTTTTTGTTTATTTTGTAGCATGTAGCATGTGTGAAGCTCTGCCCACTTTGCATTTCTCTTTCCTGTCCCTGAAAGCTGTGTTTTTCTTGCAAGATGTGCTCTGTGTCCGTAAGATGTACACACAGACATACGAGATATATGCCACACTCGAGTGGATACTACATGAAATTACATTTCTTGAAGTCAGGGCTGTTTTTCAGTATTCAAAAAGCTTATAAAAACTTTTTTTTTTTTAAATCAATATTTCTAACCTTGTAGACGTTTGTTTCTACCTTGGTGATTATGCAGGATTTTAGAAAATGCTCAGCATTTTTAACTCGATAAATCCATATTTAAATGAAAAGCTTTATCTAAAAGAAAAAGCTTTATTTTGTATGAAGAAATGACAATTTATGTACGGTTGTCAAAAATTAGTATTCAACTAGCAAAGATTGGGAGGTGGTGGTGTTGGTGTGGTTGAAGGTGCTGGTGGTGTTGGAGGTGGTGGTGGTAGTGTGTTGTTGGTGTGGTCGAAGGTGCTGGTGGTGTTGGAGGTGGTGGTGGTAGTGTGGTGTTGGAGGTGGTGGTGGTAGTGTGTTGTTGGTGTGGTTGAAGGTGCTGGTGGTGTTGGAGGTGGTGGTGGTAGTGTGGTGTTGGAGGTGGTGGTGGTAGTGTGTTGTTGGTGTGGTTGAAGGTGCTGGTGGTGTTGGAGGTGGTGGTGGTAGTGTGGTGTTGGTGTGGTTGAAGGTGCTGGTGGTGGTGGTAGTGTGTTGTTGGTGTGGTTGAAGGTGCTGGTGGTGTTGGAGGTGGTGGTGGTAGTGTGGTGTTGGAGGTGGTGGTGGTAGTGTGTTGTTGGTGTGGTTGAAGGTGCTGGTGGTTTTAGAGGCGGTTGGAGGTGCTGTTGGTGTGGTTGAAGGTGCTGGTGGTGTTGGAGGTGGTGATGTTAGCGTGTTGTTGGTGTGGTTGAAGGTGCAGGTGGTGGTGTTAGCATGGTGTTGGTATGGTTAGAGGTGTCTCTAAAACTGTCTCAAAATTTTGTCAGTCATTCTGAACTGAAAATTGACCATCCCAAATAATCTATTTCTTTTATTTATAATAGCTTAAAACTCATTTCTCATTATTCAGTTTCTTGTCCTGTGTAACACATCTGCAATCAGCTGCTTTTGGATTATCCTGATTATAAATTTCATATAATTTTGATTAAATAAGCAGGAGCACAGGGAAGAACAATGCCATCACACAGACAGCAGTAAGTATACCGCATTATCTGAAAATGTGTTTTCCGAAACCTTAAGTAATTATACTCAAATTATACCCCTAGACTGATTAGCATATTATGTGCCTCATGATGGGTGCCATATCAAATTACAAATCAGGGTACATGTACTAGGAAGATTTCATTTCAGAAAAATATTTAATAGAACATAGAATAAAATATTATGTGCTTTTATCAGAATATAAAATAAATAATTGATTAAATAATTTATTTCTTATAAAATCTTTTGTCATAGCACCAGAAACTAAACTTGGGAAACGGTGGAGATCAGGGGTTAGGTTTTGGGAAATGGTGGAGATCAGGGATTGGATGTTGGGAAACTATGGAGATCAGGGATTGGTTGTTGGGAAACAGTGGAGATCAGGGATCAGTTGTTGGGCAACGGTGGAGATCAGGGATTGGGTTTTGGGAAGCGGTGGGGATCAAGGATTGGATGTTGGGAAACGGTGGAGATCAGGGATTGGATGTTGGGAAACAGTGGAGATCAGGGATCAGTTGTTGGGCAACGGTGGGGATCAGGGATTGGGTTTTGGGAAGCGGTGGGGATCAAGGATTGGATGTTGGGAAACGGTGGAGATCAGGGATTGGATGTTGGGAAACAGTGGAGATCAGGGATCAGTTGTTGGGCAACGGTGGGGATCAAGGATTGGATGTTGGGAAACGGTGGGGATCAAGGATTGCATATTGGGAAATGGTGGAGATCAGGGATTGATAGCTACACATTAAGGCATTACACCGTGTTGGTGATCTATCAGCAGTTGTGTTATGAGCTGGAGAGCTGTGTTGAGTTCAGGACAGTCAGTACCCTCTGCTCAAAAAAGGTGACTTCTGCTGGAGCTGGCATCATGCCAGTCATTTTGAACATACTACTCTGCCTTCAGTCTTTAAACCCCGCCTCCTACCTGATGGACTCTATTTAAGTGAACTTAAATGGCATAATTAGGTTTGTAACTGTAATTATCTGTCAGTGTTTAATCCAGGGCTGATCTCATTGTAGTCAAACCTGTACACGTCTCCATCAACATGGAGTTTTCATCTTTTACTCATGATCTGTTCAATTAAAAGCCAGCACAAACATGTTTGTCTCCATGCAGAGAGAGCGGTTCCGTCTCGCTAGCGGCTGCACTGCGTCTGTTATGAAGAGATCGCTAAACTTGGCAAGCTGCTCATTAACAGTCTCCGAAGCCTTCATGCTTTCTGCCTCACCATCTGCTCCTGATTTTTTATTTATTTTTTATTTTTTTGAGTATTTTATTTTATTTCTCCTTAATTTGCAAGCCACTGATCACCTCTTTGCGTTTTTGGTACGTTGTCGATATGAATCGGGTTCAGGTTCAGTTTGATTTTTCAATCAGTCTAGGCAAATAAGGTAAAGAAAAAAGGGTTCTTTAAGGGTTTGTTTAGAAAATTCAGGACTGTTAATTTTTTATAAAAGGCTTCTGCATGGAATACTTTCTGTGAACCTCTGTTCCCTAGAGGGATGTCGTAGAATAATCGACAATCCACACTGTCAAACATCATTATGATTATTGACATGTCCGATCTTAGAGCAGTGATTATTAATGATTATTCATAAATAATGATCAATAGTAATATTTTAATAATTATTCCTATGTATATTTGTGTAGAATATCACCCCACCGTTTGGAATAACATTTATAATTTTTGATATTTTGAAATCACACGTGTATACAGCATAAACTTTTCAAATATTTAAAATCGATGTGTAGAATAATAATTATATGTAGTACTGTTAATAATTCATATTTTATTTCTTATTACACTGTATAGAATTATATTATTATGAATGTTTATTATTAATAGGATAAATGCCTATTATTTATTTATTTATTTATTTATTTATTTATTTATTTAAGCATCCTGCAGGTTAAATAATGGGATATAATATCATCCTCCTTGTTATGACGTGTTTTTGTTTTTTTTCCACCATATTTTAACAGTAAATCGCCCTCAGGAACTAATCAATATCTCGTACTGCAGTCATTACACAGCAAAAAAAAGTCATAATATTTTTATTTTATATTGATTTAACAACAAAAAAATCAACAAGTTTTTATTTAGTAGTTAACTTTTTTTTAATCTATTGTTATATATTATTGTTATATTAAATACTGCTCTTGGATTAGGTGTTTATTCTAAACCATAAATGAAGAACTAATAAATATTATTAAATAAATATAAACAGATATAACAGATTTATATATGAATATATAAATATTTTATACTCTGAACTTTTGCTCACAGTGTGTGTTCTGGAAATCGTGTTGACTTTAAATCCTGCAGCTCTGGCTGGCTGTGTGTCTGCGTGTTTACGCCTCACAGGATCGTATTCTGGTAGACTGTGTGTGTGTGTGTGTGTGTGGCTGACACATAAGTGCTTTTGAAACACACCCCTCTTTGCTTTATTACTCTTTGTGCTCTATTTGCATGTTCCTGTGTAATTCCCTGCAGCCTGTAGTCCACTTCTACCTCAAGCCATTTTGTCAATTCTACCTCTTCATCATGGCTTTTGATGTGCTGCCCCATCCTCTTCCTCATCTCTCTCTCGCTCACACACACATGCACGCGCGTGTACCTTTCTTACATTCCTCCTCCTGTGGTGGTGGGGAGAGAGCACATGTGGGAGGATGGTGATGGTGGTGTTGGTGGTGGTGATTGGGGCAGGGGGAGCTGCTCTGATTGGCTGAAAGAACAGACTGTGCAAGCAGGGGGAGGAGAAAAGGGGCTGTTCTTATTATACCTCCCCCCCTGCCTCTGTGTTATCTTGTGTTATCACTGAGAATGCAAAACCCCTCCCGTGCCAACGGGAAAACAGACGAGGATACGTGAGGTAGCAGGAGGCGAAGCGTGCGTTTGGTGCGTGCGTGCGGAAAGCTGTTTAGCTCGGGATGCAAACGATGCGCGTCGATTCGGTTTCCAAGACGATGTTGTTGTGAGCGTGCTGTGTTCAACGTCACAGCTTCATCAGAGAGAGAGAGAGAGAGAGAGATCAGCGAGCGAGACGGCTCCTTATGCATGTGCGTGAATGTGTGCGTGTCCGTGTGGATTTTTACGCTGAATGTTGGACTGCCGCTGGTCCAGTGCTGCTCTGTGACTCTGGCTTCCTGCTGCTGCTGTGCATCCTTCATCCTGTCCGCCTCTGACACCATGATTTTTTGTAATCACTTAGGCGAATACAAGAAGGACGAACTGCTGGAAGCGGCGAGGTGAGTCCATGCACCTTTCCTCTGTGTGTTTCTGTTTGTCTTTTGCCCCCCCCCTTCTCTCCCTCTCTTTCTTTCTTTCTTTCTTTCTTTCTTTCTTTCTTTCTTTCTTTCTTTCTTTCTCTCTCTCTCTCTCTCTCTCTCTCTCTCTCTCTCTCTTTCTTTCTTTCTCTCTCTCTTTCTCTGTCTCTGTGTGTGTGTTTGTGTATATGCATGCATGCATGTGTGTGTCTCAGGTATTATGGAGGTGTCGGGCTAGAACGGCTTCATGAGAGAATGCACTCAGTGATTGGTGATGTTTTTGTGTTGATCAGCATTTGCCTTTGGGAACAGAAAGCCTCATAAACACATCAGGGTTCGCATGTAGCATAGTGCTAAGTCGCAGCTGTGTGTGTGTGTTTTTTCCCCCCTGGCTTTTCCATAATAAATAAAGCAAACTGCACACACTTTCTCCCTGCTAGCCACCTTCATCTGATTTCTCCCGCTTCCTGTTCCTACCTGTTGTCCTCATTACAGTGCCTTTAGTCCTGGGAGAGACGGTCACGTCCTCTAAGCGTTTGCACGGCTACTTCGTGTTGAACCCGAGCGCGTTTTTTTCACACACGGCTCCACAGCATCTCGTCTGCTTTTTAAACCCCAGCCTTCAGCGTTGCCTCCAGCTCGAGTGCACTTCAGGATTCGAGTTGTTTAGTAATGAATTGGGAGTGCGAAGAAGGAACTACAAAGGATTCACAGTCTGATCCAGCATCATCATTAAGGCTAGAGTATGAACCTCACAGGCCCTTCCCTCCTTAACAGCAGAAAAAAAACTGCCTTGCTGTTGTGCTCACTTCAGTTCAGCTGTAAGAGTCATTTAACACGCAGGCTTCAGACACCAGGTAAAGTGCATCAGGAAGCCTGATGAAGTCCACGCTTATTTCTCCTAACCATGTTTTCCACGTCTAAATGAAGATTCTGACATTTTCACTTAAGCCAGTTAGCTATAGTTCCCAATCAGAGCACAGCTTTGGAGGAATAAAGCTGACGGTCTGTTTGTTTATTTATTTATTTCGCCAATTTGGCAAATCTGAGTAGGTGGAGGAAGAAACAGAGCTGCATAACCGAAGGCCAAGATAGAGAGATTCCCAGAAGTTAGTGTCCCTCATAAACCAATATCGATTTGTCAGTTTTTAAAATAGCCTGGTGGTAGAATCAGAGCGACTAGCAAGGGAATATATTTAAGGATTTAAACACTTGGGGATATGCTGTAATAGGAAAATAATCAATGAGCGTTTTTAAGTTGATTATTTTGCTATAACGGCACATGCTCATGTGGTTTAATTTATTCTTTGCTAACTGTTTGTCCTGAAGCGTTTAATTCCTCTTGTGCCATATTCTACTTTGGTTTAATTAAAGAACAACATTTTGTCCTTTTTATCAGTTTGTACTTATGTTTAATGATGTGCAACACCCATGGAACAAGTAGCTTTCTCTTATTACATATAAACACTGGCTTTTTCCCAGCATCTCTTTGTTATTCCTCTTTCTTGATGCTAGTGAGAAACAAAACACAGCCAGAGAGAAAAGGCAAAGTGTCCTGTACTCCTCTGTCCCATTTCTTAAACCATAAACTGACAGTTATTTACCTCTGACTGCTCCAAAGTGCTGAGACTCAGATAAACTATAAACGTGCTGTAAAGGTCTCTTTACAGAGAACTACACCTTGTCAAACCTTTTCAATCCTGTGTATGCACAGCGTCGCTCTACTACTTCCTGCGAACGCGCTGTTACCATGGAGACCGGTATCGGTATGAGACCGAGCGCAAGAATATGAACTTTTGTGATTTTGTCAGAGCTGCTATTAATAATAATAATTTGCCTTTATTTTGTCACATATACATTACAGCACAGTGAAATTCTTTTCTTCGCGTATCCCATCGCGTCCTATCCCATTGGGGTCAGAGCGCAGGGTCAGCCATGATACAGCGCCCCTGGAGCAGAGAGGGTTAAGGGCCTTGCTCAAGGACCCAACAGTTGCAACTTGGTGGTGCTGGGGCTTGAACCCCGGCCTGATCTTCTGGTCAACGACCCAGAGCCTTAACCACTTGAGCCACTTGAGCTGCTCAACAGCTTTTGACCAATCAGGATCCAGCAATAGCACAGAGAGACCTCAAGGTCTGATTATACGTAGATTTTTCTTGTGCTTGCATTTTGGCCACAACAATGCCTTTATCCCAATGTGACTCATCAACTTGCTGGATTTTGTGAAATTTTATACCTAGCGAATGTTTTTTGAGAAAATGGGCTA
Source organism: Hemibagrus wyckioides (assembly GCF_019097595.1). Lineage (NCBI taxonomy): Eukaryota > Metazoa > Chordata > Actinopteri > Siluriformes > Bagridae > Hemibagrus > Hemibagrus wyckioides. The sequence goes on from NC_080727.1 coordinate 12,432,029, forward strand.
GACATCGTCGATAATATCTCAGTAAAAATTTTTATTTTTTTTTCTTAGCAAAGCCATGAGATATGCAAACATGAAAAACGTGCACATATCTCAGCGTGAGACTTACCCTGGGTTTTGCAGGAACACGTCTACATTTTTTTCTCAGGCTGCAGAGCAAAGCTTTATTATTTTGTTGTTTCATAGAGGAGAGAAGCACAAGAATATCAGCCAGAGATAAACCTGATATGTTAGATGAGTTTCCCCAGTCTGAGCTTAGCTGAGGAACAGGGAGTTAAGGATTAGGAGTAATTGTGGGTAAAGGTCTTGCTCCTGCAGTCCTGGAGGTTTGTTTCCCAAAGCCACACGATGACTTTTGCTGAGTATTGCTGGTCTTAAAGCTACGATGTCTCAGAAAACTCAGGCCTCAGCATACTCCACATGGAGACAGACCGCTTCCACAAACATCGATATAGAAATACGGCCGAATGAACGTTTGTCGGGGAACCAGACGAACACTCTGTGCACCCATGCCTGTGATTGGTGTCCAAACCGATTCATTCCAAGCAATCAGATTGAGGTTTCACAAGCATGCTAAACTCACCACCTTCTAATGATCTTTCTTTATAAATATGAAAATAAGCAGTTTGTTGAAATCCTTGTGCCGTAGCATGTCTTTATGTATTTCCGTCACCCCACATTAGTTGATCTCAGCCCTTTGCAGCAGGCAGTCATAATGAATTTCAACAGCGCCACCTGCAGTTCTGTAGAGAACGTGTGAAGTCGTCTCTGTGTTAAGAATGCTGAGGTTTTTAGTTTGCCTCCCTGAGCTCCGAGTCTCTACACTGGGTTATTGTTTTCCTCCGAGGTCCCATAAGAGAAGCTTTCCATCTCCCTCAGTCTCTCTGTGTTTATTGTGATGTTTCGTGTCTCCCTTCTGTCTGTTTACCTTTCTGCCTCCTCCATCTCACTTGTGTTTTGATGCTATTGTTTGCTTGTTTTTTTTCCCCTCTTCTTGCATGTTCTTTATAAACTGCTGCTTTGCTTCAGGAGCGGAAATGAAGAGAAACTCATGGCCCTGCTCACCCCGCTCAACGTCAACTGCCACGCCAGTGACGGACGCAAGGTAAGACCACTCCTCACACACCAAAGTTAGGAAGCTTCTATCTAGAAGGTTCTGTATGATTTTTTTTTTCCCCTGCTGCACTAACCCACCTGAATTACCTGGACAATTAATGAGGAGTTGACATGTGGGGGGGGGGGTGGACTTTTAATGCTTGAGGGGCATCACACTAGATAGTAGACTCGATTGTTCTGGAAATTCTGACATATGAAAGTGTGATATATTTGCACATATTGTGGAAACACTGGAATTATATATACACTGGAATGATGTTCACATCAGCACCAAGAGTGTTTGAAATGTGACGAATTAGTGTACATGGTCTAGCTTTGAGGATTGGGCCATGTCTTTGTTTAGGCACGTGTCTTGTTTGAAGCTTTGCAGTGACAAACACTATACTGCCAAAAGTTTTGGGACACCCCTCCAAAATCATTGAATTCAGGTGTTTTTCAGGGGTTGGGCCTGAAACTGGAACAAAGGGGTCAAGACCAACCCCTAAATTCAGTGATTTTGACGGGTGTCCCAACACTTTTGGCAATATAGTGTAGCTGCATCAGTGTTACGAAATGAGAAATAGAAAATGATTAATTAGCTCAGAGCGGAGAAGCTCTTTAGCGTAATCGTTGCTTTGAAGAACAGTTTGTGTCGCTGAAAATATTTACTATCAGTTACAGCATGTTTACACTCTCACATATTCATACAGTATTTATTCCCCCTTAAAACTTTCCCACAGTGTGGACTGCAACAACCAGGAACTGAAATTAAGATGATATGGCATGATATGAGACGTATATACATACACAATATCTCTTAATATCGAAGTACGGGAAATCAGCCTAGTTTGCAAAATTATTTGCAAACCAAATATTGTACAATTGCATAAGGATTGCATAAGCGTTCTCTGACTAATCCCTTCTTCACCCAGTCACTGACTCTGGCACACAGCCTCCTCTCGGCACAGCTGTGCCATACTCTTTCCATTTTCTAATAATGGATTTAATGGTGCTCTGTGGGATGTTCAGATTTTAGGACATGTCAAAACCAGTCCCTCATGGTGGTGTATCAGGTCAGATCAGTGATGAGTAATTACAGCATTACAGTACACGATGGACGGCTCTTCTACATGCAGCTCTACAGTCTGGCGCCGGTGTTGTACAGCTAAGGGAACGCAGTATGGCAGAAAGATGATGCCACTGAGCTTGAAGGCGATTAAACTGTGAATCGACTAATCAGTAGAACATCAAACGATCGTGCCATGTCCTTGAACGCAAAGAGTAAATAAACTCTACGTTGAATGTTTACGAGTTATTTATATAATTATTTACTCGTTTCAATAGCACTGGTTCAGTGTTCTTTGTGTGTTTGTGAGCCCCCCACCCCACCCCCCATTTGTTGTTGTTGTATTTCTGAGCGTTGAATGAAAAGATTTACGAGGACATCTGCAGCTCTACACATTCCTCAGCCAACGTTTTTGATTCGTTTAGTTTCGGTTCATTGCATTCTGTGCAGCAAATGGATTAATAGGAGCGAAAGCACTTGATTAGTTCCTCTTTTGTTTCTTCATTCGATTTTGAGAGTGACACTGGAGTGAGTGTTAGTGTTACTGAAATACAAACATCATCGATCCTCTCAGGGAAAAATGTCAGGAAATTACAAAGTAATTTATTACCGTATTGACCGTCTAATCCCTCAAACTCACCTGCACTTGGCTTTACCTATTTCCCTATTCTCTAAGACCTGGTCATATTTTTTGCCCGTCTGTATGCAAAAGGCTTAGTGAGATTTAAGAATGACTGATTAGATTGTTATGAATATTTATCTTGTTCCTCAGGGCCGGGTTTCCATGAGTCGAGTAAGGTATTTTATTTATTTTTTTGGTGGGGGGTGGAGAAGGGCACGAGTCCACGTGGTCGTATCCGAGACACACTCATGCATATTTATCACATTCTGATTATTTCCCAAGCCTTCTCACTAAAATGTCATATGAAAATTAGGCACAGTCATAAGTCAGAGTATCGTCCCTGTGCTGCTGATGCAGAGCTCATGAAAACGTCCCAGTGCGACTCGCGCTGCTTGTTTTTGCACACTTCACTCATCATACAGGCTTTATCAGCACTACATTGTAAACGTTGCAGACTTCATTCAAGCCTTGTTTGACTGTCTGAAAAGGGACGCGTCTGTTTCACACAGCAAAGATCAACTGGAAATCATCGTTTGCAGGGTCAGTGGACATCACTGGAGACATTATTTTTTAAGTCCTATCCAGCCTTAATGGCTCCATCCCTCTTTCCTCTGCTTACTCTCTGGCCTCTGGATCACATTTGGTGAGAAAATATAACTATTTTTTAAGAATAATAATCCTAAAAGCATTGCAGCACAAAGATCCTTGTTAAATGATCATCACAATGAACACTCTCTCTCTCCCGGTTCCTACCTTTCAGAAGACACACCCCATTTTAGTATCATTACGTTCTGGAGATTTCCATCCATTACACGGAAACTAAAACTAATAATAATAATAATAACCTTGTAACTAAAATCCAGGTACTATGTTTGCATCAGTTTAATTCTGAGTAGCTGTTTCAATGAGCACTGAGGCCAAGAGAGGAGGAATGATTAACAAGCAGTGTGTTGTGTGGGACATGTGCTCTGTTTTTATTTCATTTTATTTTTTAAAGTCCTGTAATTATAGTCATGGTACACGGGATGCACTGAATAGTTCCCTCTGGAAATGGTGGAATATTACAAGTCAGGTTTCAACAAAAGTGGGAACAAAAAACTAGACTGAAACAGTTAGAGTTTGGACCAAAAAGTTTGTTTTAGTTGATATGTACAGCATTAACACCAGGTGTGATATTTTTATATTATATGCCATAAGTTTTATTTGTTCATCCCCATGTTTTTTTTTTTATTTTTTTTTATTATTTTTTTAAGGAATATTCAGATAAATGGCTGAATAATAACTTATACATTACTTATACGTTATTGAATACAATAACTATATATTGAATATGGCAAAGAATGTAAATGAATAATAAATTATGTATTATTGTTAAGCAAAAAATCTATTAAAACAATTTTATCAAAACAAAACAGTCGGATTAAATTTTATTTTGCTGACAAATATAATGAGTTCTTTTTAAAAGCATGAAATAAACTAGTATAATTTATATGGATTATTAATAATTATAATTATAGGCAATTTTATATAAATATAGGCAATTTTAAATATAATTCTATGTAAATATAATATATACAAGTTATTATAAAAAATAGAGTTAAAGGTATAAAGAAAACTCGTTAATCATTATTTGCGAATAATATATTTTTATTTTAATACACAACTCAACGTAAATGCAGGCTTGTGTCAAAGGCACACATTTGGCATGTTCTGGTTGATGTCTGAGGATGATAACTCTCCTACTTTGAGGTTTATGAATCATTTAGACAAGTGAATTTCCTGCTGAAAACTGCAAACCGCTCTGTTAAAGTCTCTCGTCTCGCCGTATTGATTATAACACGTTACGTTACTCTGAAATGTTCGCATCCTTGGGTATCACTGTTGGCTATTGAACATTTCTGCTACAAGGTAGTCGTGAAATATTAAACTTTAGCTTCTTTAATTCTTACCTGGTGCTCTATTACCTTGAACAGTGAAGCCTGCCATCTTTTTTTGTCGTCCTAACAACATACACGGACGATGGAGCACAGCAGTGCAGCATCACATATCAGCTATTTGAAGGAAACATTTGGCCATATCGGAACATGTGATGGGGATGTCAGAGTCTGTAGTGGATACAGCTCTGTTTGGTTGCACCACTAATCAGTACATATTTACACTGATTACGTTTGGATTGTGTCTGCACCATGCTGGCTTTGCGCATGTGCAAACTGTGTACAGTCTTATCCCACTAAAACCACTGAAGCCTCAACACAGCACCAGATGAACTGGAGCAGAGGTGACTGGATCACTTAAACCCGTACCCCGATTTCTCTCTTTCTCTACTACGCCCCCCAGCAGCTATAGAGCAAAAACCTGATCAAGTTGATGCTAGCCACTTTCTGACTGGACCGGCTCTGCCACCGTGCAGTGCAGTGGAGCTGCAGATTAGCGTCATTGAGTTGGAAGACCTGCAGGCTGCCTCCCGGAGGGAGAGAGAGAGAGAGAGAGAGAGAGAGAGCGCCAGCCAGAGCGCAATACCCATCAGTCACTCCTCTCCTGTTAGCTGCCAGCTTTATTCCACACCGACTGTTACCGAGTCTCATCATGAATACAGCTCTTCAAGGTAAAGTGGCAGAGTGATGCCCAGCCGACGCTAAGATGTATCGATCTCTTTGGTGTTTTTTCTTTTTTTAAATCCTTAAGATTTATTGAATACTTGCAAATGCTTCGTCTTTCACAGTTCAGTGCAGTGATTAGAGACAGAAAAGCAGACGACTGTCTGAGATTTTCTCTTTTCTCTGCGATGAATACAGTCGAATTTCTCTTCACTTTGACTGTGACGCTGGGCTCGTGTACCGTTACACAAATGAGAAGTGATGTGAAGTGCTGACTCTTTGCTGAAGAAGAGGGAGGGTGGTACGCTGGTGGTGGTGGTGGTTGTTTTTGTTTGTTTTTTTTAATACACAAAACCGAATAGCTCTTGCAAAGAAACATCACTCAGTATAAAATCAGCTGTTTTTATCTCTTCATGACACTCCAGACCAAGTGTGTTTCACTAAAATTAATGAAGAGCCACTTCAATTAAATTGTTTACTAAATGGTGACAGCAGTTTCCTTCTAACGTGTTAACTTTTGTTTTTATATGACTATATTTGAGTTTGTTTGTTTTTTTTAACATGGCATTTTTTAGCTTAATCTGTTGAGTTTTGTACCTGCTTTTGTGAATTGCTTTCAGCTGAATATTTGGATATTTGGAATTAAATCATCAGTGAGCCTTGGCTACCCATGACCCTGTCGCCGGTTCACCACTGTTCCTTCCTTGGACCACTTTTGATAGATACTGACCACTGCAGACCGGGAACACCCCACAAGAGCTGCAGTTTTGGAGATGCTCTGATCCAGTCGTCTAGCCATCACAATTTGGCCCTCGTCAAACTCGCTCAAATCCTTACGCTTGTCCATTTTTCCTGCTTCTAACACATCAGCTTTGAGGACAAAATGTTCACTTGCTGCCTAATATATCCCACCCACTAACAGGTGCCATGATGAGGAGATCATCAGTGTTACTCACTTCACCTGTCAGTGCTCATGATGTTATGCCTGAGTGGTGTGTGTGTGTGTGTGTGTGTGTATGTGTGTATATATATATATATATATATATATATATATATATATATATATATATATATATATATATATATATATAAATATAAAACAGAGGATCATCTCCAGAATATTTCTGAATAATATTTAGAGAACTACAGCTGCTGAAATACACTTTTTCTTGTTGTTCTTGTTTGTAAACATGTTTATAAGCTATGCTCGAGTATTTCATATTTTCCCCCTTTATTACTCATTTTTGCTGCCAGTTGAGCGTCTTTGCTCTAGACAATCATGCAATTCATGCCCAAGTAATTTCCCAACAGATCATAAACTCTGTTTATAATAAAATAAATGTAATAAAAAGTAAACTGTATTTTGTCGCAAACGCCGGCAAATCATCTTTTTATCGGCTCGGACCGAAATGATTCCAGACGGTCTGGACCGAGTTCAGTCGAGGAACGCCGGCTCGCTCGCTTCCTTTGCCGCAGTATTCATCACCACCTTTCTTTATCTGTACTTTCCCAATGTTTGCTACGGTTTTCGAGGTAATAAATCCTCTGTTCCACTCTCTCCTCTGTCCTCGCACCAGTGGATGGATGTATTTGGCAGCACTCCCGTACTACTCGTGTGGCTTCTTTTTTATTTATTTATTTATTTATTTATTTATTTATTTATTTATTTACTGTTAATGAGAAACTCTTGTTGCGGCCCATAACTCAGCGAGTGATCTGGACTGTCTGGTTGTTTTGGAAACAGAATGAGGAAACGCAGCCGCTGGCTTTTCAGAATGCAGGTGTGGCATATGGAGGAAGTGGAAGCCCAGCAGGTTGCGATGCTCTCTGTTCATCAGCAGCACACTCCCAGGCACTCCACTGGGGCATGCCTTTGTCCTCACACTGCTTCGGTATTCTGGTTAGAGAGAGAAAATGCTCCGGGGGGCTTCTCCCGCTGTCTCTTAATTATCCAAAAAGCCTTCTTTACTCACCAAACACCTCCCTCACTTAATCAGTCTTGCATTTCTGCACTGTGTTACAGATTGATTTTCATTTCTTGTCTCTATCTGTCTGTGTGTGTTTGTGTGTGAGACACAGAGAGAGAACAGACGTCCACAGGGCTATAGTTTATTGCCTGCTGTTTGCTGTCCATGCTGCTTTTATGTGGATTAGTGATTGAGCCAGTGTGCTTAGATGCGGATATTGATTCGGTTATTTATTTATTTCTTACTTTCATGGGATCAGTATTATATATATTGTAGCTTTTATTAGAAACCATGGATGTCCAGTGCTGCTCCCAGGCTTTTCATGGACAAAAGGGTGTCAAATAGAGTCATGGAAAAATTAACTGATATAACTGATTTTTTATTTTTATTTTTTTTCCTTTTTCTTTTGTAATGCAAGTGAGGGAGAAAAAGCAATATCTGAGAATTTCAAATATGATTTGATCAATGTGGCTCAGATTTAACATTTCTCACCATGTTCTGATCAGGCGTAACATTATGAACACTGACAGGTGAAGTGAATAAGACTGATGATCTCCTCATCATGGCACCTGTTAGTGGGTGGGATATATTAGGCAGCAAGTGAACATTTTGTCCTCAAAGCTGATGTGTTAGAAGCAGGAAAAATGGGCAAGCGTAAGGATTTGAGCGAGTTTGACAAGGGCCAAATTTTGATGGCTAGACGACTGGATCAGAGCATCTCCAAAACTGCAGCTCTTGTGGGGTGTTCCCGGTCTGCAGTGGTCAGTATCTATCAAAAGTGGACCAAGGAAGGAACAGTGGTGAACCGGCGTCAGGGTCATGGGCGGCCAAGGCTCATTGATGCACATGGGGAGTGGAGGCTGGCCCGTGTGATCCGATCCAACAGACGAGCTACTGTTGCTGAAATTGCTGAAGAAGTTAATGCTGGTTCTGATAGAAAGGTATCAGAATACACAGCGCATGTAAAAGGGTGACTAACACAATATTAGGCCATATTGGGTGGTCATAATGTTATGGCTGGTCGGCCAGAATTTATGCCAGGTTTATGATGTCATTACATACTTAGCAGTGGAAGCAGCAGTACCAAGTCAGTGTAATGATACTGGGTATCATTCAGTAAAGAAAGCACCTGGTCTGTGTCCATGCTGTTTTTGCTAGCATAGCCCGGAATGTTGCAGGTTTGGCCACTCTTGAGTGTGCTCATTAGTTTGCGCGCCGTGCAACCACCGGCTGGTGCTGCTTTCAGTTGCTCCTCTAATGAGAGGTGATAAGGGAAGAGCACGATGTTCATCTAAGCCACAGACACATGGTCTGGTTCAATTGAAGGTCTCAATGAATTTATATCGCTGCTTCTGGAGCGCAGCATGTCGGTGAGGTTTTCTCATCTGGTCTGGAATTGAAAATTATCATCCAGTTGAAGAAGGGCCTTGTTTTTATGCTCCATGCCTTTTGTTGATTTCTTCTGCATGGCTGATTATCCACGACGCTGTAGCGTGAAATTAATAAATGTTTGGGTGCAAATGATTTGGGTTATGCACAGGGAAACCTTCCACATACTAATGCTAAACGGCGTGACAGCTTCTCAGTGAAATTTGTTGTGCGAGTTGTCAGCTTTCAGTTTGACTGGACGTCAACCGCTTGCTCACTTGACTGTAATAGCAACTAATCAGTTAGGAATTCTGCATGTTTGGAATTAGTGGTGGACAAGCTGACAAATCCTGTATCATTATAGTCTAAAAGCATTATCACACAGCGTGCATCATGATTAATACTGCTTTAGTAGCAAAGCAGTGGAGATGTAAACAGCTCAGAATGGAATTTTGACAATTAAAAACTGACAATGGAATGAACTAAAGTTTTAATTGATTATTAATTGCATTGCACAGCAGTAAAGTAGTAAAAACCTTACAGTATTTATGCAGTTACTCTTACAACCCCAGACTATTTTCCTGCTCAAGCGTGTCCCCAGATGCCCCAGATTTAATCTTTTGATTGTTTGTTTCAGAGACACAGAAAGCCCGGTGTAACACATTTAGAGGAAGCACTGTCAGCTTCTGAATACATGCATGTGCTCAGAGACAGTCTTGATTGGCGAGTGATGCTGTGATTGACAGGATACAGAGAGTTTCGTTTTCTTGAACTCCGCCTACTGATGTCTGTGGCATCTCTAGAGAACTCTGTTACATTTAACTTGTGTTGTGGAATATTCAGTTGACTTCTTTCTTTCTTTCTTTCTCTCTCTTTCTCTCCGTCCCTCCCTCTCTCGCTCCTTCCTTTCCTTTCCTTTCCTTTCCTTTCCTTATTCTTTATTCTCTCTCTCTCTCATATCCATCCATTATCTCTGTCTCTCTCTCTTTCGTTATCTGTCTGTCTCTCACACACACACCCACACACACGCTCTTTAACTGTCTTGCTCTCTTTCTCTCTGTCTCTCTCTCTCTCTCTCTCTCTCTTTCATTATCTCTGTTTCTCGCTCTCTCTCTCTCACACACACACACACACACACACACACACTCTCTATCTCTCTCTCTCTCTCTAAAGATTTTCCAGTTTCAGAAACATACACAGCGCTGACACTGGAGACTCCTCCCATTGACGTTAAATAAATGCAAAAAACTTCACCATGTCAACGATTCTATTGTTTTGTTAGTTTGTTAAACAGCAACATATTTTTCAGTTTGTTTGTTATTAGGCTTCGATTATACAGAACATCTGGCATCCAAATTCCCTGTGAACGGGCCGTTGCTATCGAAACAATAAGGCATCAGAACGAGCACGTTCGATTCAATGCGTGATTAGAATCACAGCCGAAACCGCTGTTGGACTTATGGAAAAGTAATCAACACCTTGTGACCAGAGTCCGACTGAAGAATTCAGCAGCACTGTCATTACGAGCATCATGCTACGTCGTTTAAATGAGACATTTGTGCATTGTTTTGTAAATGTGTTCTAACATGCAGCCAGTGATCCTGACAATACAATCAATGCATCATGTCGCTCCCACCTACATGGGGGATGTTATTTAATTTCCATTCTCACAGAGCCCGTTTATCACCAGTGAGGCCTTACAGATAGCTGCATAAATCATCAGAGCTAATGTGAGCTCGCAGGGGAAGTCATTTAAGAGAACTTTGCCCTTGGCTGGTATAATTTTGTTTTCTGTTTGTCATGGAATTACAGATGGTTTCCTCTCTTGTGTTTGTCTAAGGTAATGTCCCCCCCTCATTTTTTCCCCTACTGAAATGAGGCGATTTGTGCTGCTCTCTGGTTGTAACCAGGCCCTGAGCTAAGCAGCTAAGTTTTCTTTTAATTCGCACCAACTTTTCTGCTGAGTTTTCTTCATTTTTTTTTTTCCTTCTCCCCCCGTACATAAAAGCCAAAGGTCTTGAAACTTATTTTCTTTACTGGAATTTGAAACTTGCTTTCTTCGCTCCGAATTGAAACTTGCCTTCTTCAGGCAGTTCCTCACTCTGAGCAATGTAATTTCAAGGGTTTCTGGTTTAGGCACCACAGGGATAGATCACTTTTCTTATCTTTACATTAACAGGGCAAGCAGCATATTTTGTATCATCATCGTCATGCTACGTTTCCAAAGCAGACTCATTTCCTGACCCTCGCCATTACAGAACCCTCAGCGCTTTTTCCTCTCAGATGCTCTTATTTTCTGGAAAGCCTGGGCATCTCAACCCTGGAGGAGCTTCTGCTCTCCGAAGCATTCGCGTGCCAAGTGTACTCCCTCCTATGGCTCCGAATTCACGCCCTGACTCCCCCCCCCCCCTCTGTCTGCTCTGGGCACGTGGTTTGTGTGCTCGTGTCACGGTTTAGCCCACCATGATGACCCAGTGCTCTATGGAACCCGCAATAATGTGAAGGATGAAAAAGGATGTCCTTCAAATCACAGCATGTGGAAAGCACAAAGCCAAACTGTTAGACCTGATTATAGAGTTGGTCTGGGCCATGCTGAGCTCTAGGCAGAGCCAGTGTTGAAGTATGGCTAGTCCATCTTGTGTGGTGTGCAGCTTTTGTGTGGATTAGAAATGCTGTGGCTGATTCAATTAAACCATGATGGCAGTCTTCTAATCTCTTATTTGGCTGGCTGCTTTATTTAACGTGGGACATTGTTAATTCATGGACTGAACACTCATTAGCTCTAATCTTATCAGGCAAACAAGACTTTCAAACAGACCCAGTGTCGAGTTGTTAAAGAAGCCAGTGGTGCTAATACAGAACGAAGTGTTCCTGAAAAAGTGATGAGTAACACAGGATAATCGACTGCCTTGACAAGTGACTGCACCAGCAGAGCAATTACATGCAACAATGTGTACTTTCCCTTTACTTACCTACTGTGAGTATCCTTAAAAGTGTACATATGAAACAATAATCAGAACTGCCTAGCAAAAAACACTTGAATGGAATACAAAGCCCTACAGTTGGAAAATGGATTAAAGTAGCCATTCATTTCACACACATCTTTGGAACTGGTTCCTCAAGAGCAGGTTCCCCAAAGAGTCAGTGTGGCTGCATGCCCTTATCCAGGGGGACTTGGAATGATCTCATTCATACAACTGAGCAGTTGAGGGTCCAGCGAAGGTCTGGCATGACCCTAGCTTGGAGGTGCCAAGTCCAATGTCTTAACCACTAAGCAGCCACTACTCTCCAACATCCAGCTTTCCCCTATCTTACAACAGCTTCCTCCCACTGAAGGTGAAAGCATCCTTAGTTGAGTTGCTTCCCATGCTGCCTCACAAGGCAGCTTAAAACACAATTGGCGAATGTTGCTGTACCTGTCAGAGAGGAGAAAGCATGCCATCCCTCTTGCCCACAGAGCAATTTTCTGGACACAGCTGACTTTCTTATTGCCAGAATTCAAAATGGCGCTATGCTGTTTTTTTGTTGCACCAGTCTCTGATACCGGATACCAGAGAATCTGATGAGATCTGAACTGTGCTCGTGACCACTCTTGTTTTTGTACACCAAAATCTGTTCATTTTTACACTCATCAGCTGAACCTCAGTGCTTTATGAGTGAATAGCTCAGCTTGGCAGAGCAGCCATTGTAAGATTTTTAGGAGGTACACCATTGCTCCATACACCAGGTACCCCAGGAGAAGGGACCCCTCCACTGTATAATTTCCTCTTTTTATCTCGTTGCGCTCTGCTTTCCCACCTGAATGACAGTATGAGGTCGCATTTACCCTCGCTGATCACTCGCCTGCCTCATTTCCCAGCCCGTGAGAAACATCGGTGTGCCTAAGAGACTGAGAGCAAGACGGACGTATCTGTGATTACAGCTGCCCTTAAAGATGGAATATTAGCTGGAGAATGGCAGCATGGATTCCTAGTAAAGGACAAAGCTCTTATCTACACATTTAAAATGCAAAAGGTGATACATGAGTATGCTAATGTAGCCATTAAGTGTCTGCTCAATTTTGAAGAATAGGTAGACTTTTAAAAACAAAATGTGACCAAGACATATGCACATCTATTAGCATAAAGAACGGCCATGTGCCTGCACTCAGGCTGGAGGGATGGCTACAGGACATGCCTGGAACGTCGAGCATGATCCATGGAAATGTTAAACAGTAAAGAACATTCTCTTAAAATCACCAGCATGCAAAGAGCTCTCAGGTCCCTGGAGATGACCACATTGGTAGCAAGTCCGTGACTCGTGTGACTTATGTGACCAGTGACGAGGTCTTTTACTTTGTTTCTTTTCAGGAAAAGAAAACAAAGTAGAAAAAGGGATGGTGATGAGGTGGTGATAATGGCCAGTTAATTAGAAAAGACAATACTAAGAGTTAGAGGAAGCGCTGCTTGATCGGTTTATTACACTGTTTAAGGGACTGTCTTGTCGGCTCATCTGTACATCAGACGTACAACATGAAGGTGAAGACCAAAACAATGTAGACAAGCTGCTTTTATCACACGCATGCTGTAATGTCCTTCAGTTTCTGTCTAAGCTGCTCAACTTTCCTGCGTTATTCAAAGCAGTGGCTGGTTCGCTGTTCACTTCAGAGCCAGGTCCAGTACAGCACACTGACGGGGAAAAGTTCAATCAGTTTTTGTGTCCTAAAAGTTCTTTGTTCGAAATTTCACACGGGGTTCCAAGTGAAAAACCCCTTAGCTAGCAAAGAACCTTAACTACCCAAAGAACCCCAGAGGAACCATGTGTGTTATTGCTCTTAATTACTGTACATGTGCTTTATACTCCAGAGCTAATTAAAGAGGACTTCTGGGTAATATAAATGAATGCTTCTCTTTCTCTGTCTGTCTGTCTCTCTGTCTGTCAGTTCTTTAAGTCAGATTGTCTATTTTCTTGCTGTTTTTCTTTAATTTTTCTGACAGCTTCTTTCTTTCTGTCTTTTGCTTTGTTTCCTTTTTCATTCATTTCTGTCTTTGTGTGTGTCTGTCTATTTTCTTCTTACTTACTGTCTTTTCTTTCAGTCTGTCTGCCGTCCTTCTTTGTTCTTTCTTTCTTTCTTTCTTTCTTTCTTTCTTTCTTTCTTTCTTTCTTTCTTTCTTTCTTTCTTTCTTTCTTTCTTTCTTTCTTTCTTTCTTTCTCTCTCTCTCTCTCTCTCTCTTTCTTTCTCTCTCTCTTTCTTTCTCTCTTTCTTTCTTTCTTTCTTTCTTTCTCTCTTTCTCTCTTTCTTTCTCTCTTTCTCTCTTTCTCTCTTTCTCTCTCTCTCTCTCTCGTTCTCTCTCTCTCTGTTTTTCAAGTCATTTTATCAGAGCTGTATTAAAGCTCACGGTTATAGCGCAGCCTGTTTCTTTCAGGTGAGAGCAGTTTGCCTGAGCAGTAAATATCCATGTTCTCTAAATAAATTGAAATATTCCCTTCTATCCCTCACACCCTCTGTCTCAGCTTACACGCTGCTTTCATATCAAAAGTTGCTCAGATGTGGACTGAGGTGAATATCACAGGAACGTGACACGAGACTGTCGTGGTTAAGGGAAATCTGTAAACACATCCTCCCGCTCTCCTCCAGCGTGTGAGATCTGGACCGAGTCCAGCTGAAAGATAGTGGCTCTCTCCGGAGTGTATTTCATTAACACAGCACAGTGGAGCGCATTAACACGGCGCAGAGTGCCAGGAAGGGCCGATCACTCATACCACACCCGCTGCAGAACCCATCAATCACGTCGCTCAGCTTTATGGAGAACAATCGACCTTTTCGTTTTCTTCCCCTTCTTTTCTTCTCCCTCAGCTCACTCTTAGATGTGTAGATGTGAACTGAACATATGCACATGACCTCCCCCCCTCTCCCTCTCCCAGTCTCTTTCTCTCTGTCTCCCCGCAGTGTGTCTGTCTTTCTATCTCTTTTTAACAACTTCTACAGTATCTCAGCAGCATGAAAAGCATGAGATAAAGCGACTGCTCTGGCTCTGAGAACATGCTGCTTTAAGTGAAACATTTCTGCATATTTGTGGAGATTAAGAAACGTTGTGGCGTATGTTTAGCTGGCATTTTTAAGACCTGTCCACCCCCTTTCTTTTTCTTTCTCTTGGCGAGCTCAGGCACAGACGTAGGCGGATACTGAAGCCTTGCACCTGAAGTGGTTCCCGTCTCTCTCTCTCTCTCTCTCTCTCTCTCTCTCTCTCTCTCTCTCTCTCTCTCTCTCTCTCACTCTCACTGCCACTTTATTGCACTTAATTGCAGAAAGTGGTCGTGATCGTCGACACCGTGCTGAAATGCACCCGAGGGACGAGCAGAACCCTCAGCGAGCGCGCTCAGATCACATCACTGCTGCTCCCGCTGGGTTGTTAAAGGGTGCAAGTGCTCTGTGGAGACCACCTTTTATAGATACGAGGAGGACAAAGGTGTCTTCTCTTCCAGCAGAAGAAATATTATTGGCAAGCTATAAGACATGAGAGGAATTGCTGTTGGAGTTGGCATAAATTGCAATTGGATAAAGGATGAAAATTGTGTTGTGGTGGATTGGGGGCTACTGTTGGGATTTTTATTTTATATTAAATTTTTGAGAGTCACTGCAAGGAAGCCAAAAATTTAATCACTGTTGCGTAACTGTATTCAAATCCTTGCTAGAATTTCTCCACTGTCAGATGTGTTTGTTTATACATAACATTAAAACCACCTGCCTAATATTGTGTAGGTCCCACCAAAACAGCTCTGACCCATTAAGGCATGGACTCCCCAAGACAAGGTGTGCTGTGGAATCTGGCATCCAGATTTTAGCAGCAGAGCCTTTAAGTCTTGTTTTGTGAGGCGGAGCCTCCACAGATCGGACTTGTTTGTCCAGCACATCCCATAGATGCTTGATCAGATTGAGATCTGGGGAATTTAGAGGCAAAGATAACACCATGTACTCTTTGTCATGTTCCTCAAACCATTCCTGAACACTTCTGCAGTGTGGCAGGGAGCATTATCCTGCTGAAAGAGTCCACTGCCTTTAGGGACTACCGTTCCAATGAAGAAGTCTACTTGGTATGCAACAATGTTTAGGTAGGTGGTACGTGTCAAAGGAAAATTGCCCAGGGCATCACACCGCCTCCATCAGCTTGCCTTCTTACTTGAGAAAGAGGTGGCACCAGGATGCACTAAGGAATGCACGCACGCACGCACGCACACACACACACACGGCCATCCACATGACGTAAAAGAAAACAATCAGACCATGCTACAATCTTTCATAGCTTTATGGTCCAGCTTCATGGTCATGCTCACATGCCCAATGTGAGTGCTTCTTGTGGGAAACAGGGGTCGCATGGGCACTCTGAACAGACAAGCTGTATTGTACACCTTTCAATCATTCACGTCTTTTTAATGAACAATTTGTGCTACATAGCTCTTCTGTGGGATTGGGCCAGATGGGCTAGCCATGTTCATCATCATTGGCTGTCCTTCCTATCCCCTCCATACCACAGGAACACCACACAAGACCTGCTGTTTTGGAGACCTGACCCAGTCATTTGGCCCTTGTCAAAGTCACTCAGATCCTTCCACTTGCCCATTTTCCCCTGCTTCTGACACATCAGCTTTAAAAACTGAATGTTTACTTGCTGCCTAATATATCTCAACTCTTGGCATGTGCCAGTGTAATGAGATTATCAGCTTCACCACTTCACCTACATGTTTGTGTCACAGCACCAACTTTACTTCGTCAGACAACTTTCTATATCACTAATATTCCCTAAATAGCTACCAAAGCATTAGGTTTAATTATCATAAAAAGAGTAGTGGTAGAAGTACACTTAACTGCTTTCTGCTCCCTTAATCATCACCATCATCTCCTAAAGAGGCTCCCTGGTTATTTAACCCTCTCAGTAACACAAAATTTCACTGATGCTATAGGTCATACATACACTATATTGCCAAAAGTATTCGCTCACCCATCCAAATAATCAGAATCAGGTGTTCCAGTCACTTCCATGGCCACAGGTGTATTAAATCAAGCACCTAGGCATGCAGACTGTTTTTACAAACATTTGTGAAAGAATGGGTCGCTCTCAGGAGCTCAGTGAATTCCAGCGTGGAACTGTGATAGGATGCCACCTGTGCAACAAATCCAGTCGTGAAATTTCCTCGCTCCTAAATATTCCACAGTCAACTGTCAGCTGTATTATAAGAACATGGAAGTGTTTGGGAACGACAGCAAATCAGCCACGAAGTGGTAGGCCACGTAAACTGATGGAGCGGGGTCAGCGGATGCTGAGGCGCATAGTGCGAAGAGGTCGCCAACTTTCAATCGCTACAGACCTCCAAACTTCATGTGGCCTTCAGATTAGCTCAAGAACAGTGCGCAGAGAGCTTCATGGAATGGGTTTCCATGGCCGAGCAGCTGCATCCAAGCCATACATCACCAAGTGCAATGCAAAGCGTCGGATGCAGTGGTGTAAAGCACGCCGCCACTGGACTCTAGAGCAGTGGAGATGCGTTCTCTGGAGTGACGAATCGCGCTTCTCCATCTGGCAATCTGATGGACGAGTCTGGGTTTGGCGGTTGCCAGGAGAACGGTACTTGTCTGACTGCATTGTGCCAAGTGTAAAGTTTGGTGGAGGGGGGATTATGGTGTGGGGTTGTTTTTCAGGAGCTGGGCTTGGCCCCTTAGTTCCAGTGAAAGGAACTCTGAATGCTTCAGCATACCAAGACATTTTGGACAATTCCATGCTCCCAACTTTGTGGGAACAGTTTGGAGCTGGCCCCTTCCTCTTCCAACATGACTGTGCACCAGTACACAAAGCAAGGTCCATAAAGACATGGATGACAGAGTCTGGTGTGGATGAACTTGACTGGCCTGCACAGAGTCCTGACCTCAACCCGATAGAACACCTTTGGGATGAATTAGAGCGGAGACTGAGAGCCAGGCCTTCTCGTCCAACATCAGTGTGTGACCTCACAAATGCGCTTCTGGAAGAATGGTCAAAAATTCCCATAAACACACTCCTAAACCTTGTGGACAGCCTTCCCAGAAGAGTTGAAGCTGTTATAGCTGCAAAGGGTGGACCGACGTCATATTGAACCCTATGGATTAGGAATGGGATGTCACTTAAGTTCATATGCGAGTCAAGGCAGGTGAGCGAATACTTTTGGCAATATAGTGTATACATTCTGGGGCTAATGCTAGACTAAAACCACCTGTTTTTGTGGTTTGTGGTATTTTTTCCCCCTTCCCAGTGTTGCTTATGGATAATTCACTGAGTGGCTTGTGGGACATACATTTTTTAATATCCTACATCCTGCAGTGGAAAGTGGTGAAGGATAAGCTGTGGAGATTCTCAAACGGTCAATGCTTTATTGATGTGATGTGTGTTGTGTACTTTCTTGCCACACCACAGGATTGATCCTGTTGAAATGCTAAGGCTGAGGAAAACAGTGTGCCAGGAGTATCATACAAGTTATGTATAAAATATTTGTTGCATGCTGTAGAGCTTGTTCTCGAGGAGAACTTGTTTATGAGAGCTGCAGCTTAGGGAAAAGAAGGTCCTTGTTTTCCCTCAATGCCTCCTGAAAGCCGATTGGCTGATTGTGGCCCGCTGTTCCGGTTAGCATCATTAGATTAGCACAAAAATCCAGTATTTCAGTCAATTTCAACTTGGTCAGATTTCTAGTCTCTGAGAAACAGTTATTTGACTTTAACTCCACCCTCTTATGATGGACCTCGCACCAAACACTGTGTAGAAGTCGCATACAAGCTGTCACGGCTGTTTTAGTTAGATTAAGCCTCTCCTTACAGCTGATTGACGTTGCAGCTGTATTGTTTATCACTAAGTTTCTGATAACTATTCAGAGTCTGACGTCGCTAAGGATTTTCTAATAAATGCCGAGAATGCTAATAAATCCTTGGACTGTTTAGTAAAAGTAGGTTATACATATGATGCAAATTAGCTGAAAATCTCCCTTATGCAGCATCATGGAGCTGGTTGTCAAGGAAGATGGGCCTCGTTTCTGAGAGTTACAGCACAGGGGAAAACATTCCGCTTTATTACAGTAGACTTGGACGCAGTAAACGGGCTCCTTAGTTGTAATTTGGCGAGCAGGTAAGAGCGATGAGTGTTAGCAGAGCCGGCTAATGTCTTATCGATCCGCTCAGCCCAAGGAGAGTCATGCCTTCAGCTTGTTTTTCCTCCAGATGCTTGCTCTCGCCTCTCCTGGGTCCGAAGGTTTATTTTAAACTCAGACCTATCCTCTGTCGCACTATGGAAACAACAGGCGTGGGGGATGGGGAATCACTGTTGGCATGGTTACAGGTCACAATTCCTCCATGGCAGGAAGTGGAAAAGGCAAGGAAGTGTCCTTCCACTCTCGTGCTGAAATACGGCTCTCATTTCTCAACAGCGATAAGGGGGACGTTTGTAGCTGCTTTGCATCTAAATCACTTGCCTTTAGTTGGACGTTCTCATTTCAGCTCCGGATTTGTGTTTACTTCGCCACATCTTGATTGAGGGCCGAGACAGAGCATGGCAGAATCTGTCGGTGACTCCATGTACGAGTCAGTGAACCATTTCACCAGCTCTCTCTCTCCCCCACATACACACACACTTCCTCATCAAATTCCTTTTATTTTTTTTGTCTCAGATTTGTTTTCCCCCTCTGTGAATAAGGCACCCAGGTGTGGTTTTGTTTGTTTGTTTTCTACACTGTACCTTGGGTGTCACCTCTACCTTTATCTGTATTCAGATTCCAGTTTAATTAATTTTTTAAATTATTTTATTCTTTGCCATATTCTTCATATATAACTGATTCATGACATTAAAAACCTCCCTCTTGCAGAAAAATAATTGTTGCGTCACACTGCACACCATCTATATAATATCTGGAGACCTGAACTGTTTCTCCTGCTCGCTTTCTGTGCCTCCTTTTGCATCTCAAGGGATTCCTGAGGAAAAGGCCATGCCATATTGAATTGACTCAGACTCACCGCCTAGGTGAGGAGTAGCCTGCCACCACACACCTTATCATGGCCAGATCAACATTTATGTTTAGGTTGAGACATGAGCAACGAATTCATCTGCTGCTCAGTTTGTAAACACGGTCTGTCAGATTCAGTTGTGGGATCTGCCACGTTGGCAGCTTCACGTGTGTAGGCACTGTGTTTACCGTAAATCTGCAAGCTTCCTCATGGTGATCATGAATCGTCAAGCCACGGGCTGTATCTGAAACCGAAAAATACCTGCTTTTATTCTTTTCATTTTTTTAAATTACTCAAGAAGCTGTGGACAGATTGGTGGGCGGAGCCTGTGCGGTCGAGTACAGACCATGTGGCCATGGAGAGCCTTATAACCTGGTGCATTCTCAGCCATATGTCTGCATATTATACAGCATATAAGAAAAGGCATGAGATTTTCCTCTGTGCCAGCTGTCCTGAGTGTGATCAAACAGCATGTTAGGCATGTCAGTTGAATATTACATCCCTGTGATATTTACAGTCTAAAGTCTTTCTGAATCATTCAGGACTGTCTTCTTTTAGAAATATATGTATATATCACATCACACACACTGATCAACCAATGGCAAGTGAACAGTCTCTTCTCAGAGTTGATGTGTTGGAAGCAGGACAAATGTAAAGATGAGATCTTTGAGACCTAAGGATCTGAGACACCAGATAGTGACGTCTAGACGACTGGGTCAGAGCATGTCTGTAACAGCAGGTCTTGTTCAACACGCTCATGGGTAACTGTCATTGATGCATATGGGGAGTTAAAAGGGAATATTTGTCTAATAATAATAATAAAGAAATTGTATGGTAAGAAAGTTTTATTGATTTCATTTCTTTGAGGCTTTATTGATTAATGGATTCTGTATGTGTGTGTATGTGTGTAGGCTCTGTGTGATGAACTCTGAACCGGCTGCAGCCTCTTCTGTACTAGAACAAATTCAGTGCAAATGTAAGGGATATAAGACAGAAGGGTTTGGGTGGGTGGTTGTGTGTGTATGTGTGAGAGCTGCAAGTAAGCCACAGCTGTGTGAGCCTGGGTCGGAGCTCTTCCACCAGGGGAAGTCGGAGACGTGTGTTGGAGCTCAGAGAAACGATGATGGATGCCAGCTTCGCTCGGCTCTGCGTTTCCTCTCCATGTAGAAAGTTAGATTTGCGATCGATCACTGTCGCAGTACGAAGTCCCGTAGTCTCACCGGCTGCACAAGCTTTGTGTACACACAGTTCACACAGGCGTCGCATCCTCAGGGACATGCAAAACAAATAATAGATAGGGGGGAAAAGAACAGAAAAGCAAAAGATGGCTGTTTAGCACATTGTTGAAATGACATGATGCTATCATTATATCATTGTTTGTGTTGTTTTTTTTTTTGTTGTTTTATTTTATTTTATTTTTTTATTTGTGATTCTGGCGACATTGTCTCAGTCGACATCTCAAAAAATGCTGGTAAGTTCTTTTTTTTTTTAATTCGATTGCACTTTCAGTTTTGTGTTGCTCATCAGTGTGCTGGCTCTGAGTTCCTCATGCACATTCTGGATGGATTTGGAGCTGCTTCTTATGATTTATTTTTTAATTATTCTAATTTCAGTCATGTCTCACTCTTCCCTCTCAAGCAGATAATCACACTACACCTCATTGCCTGCTTTTTTTCTTTTTTTTCTTTAAAAAAAAAAAAGAAGAGATGATTGCTACTTTAGCGTTTTAGCTACGTCTCATCTCTGTGCACTCTCTAACACCATGCAGGCTGATTCCTCCAGCTTTTTTTTCTTTTTCTTTAGTTCCTTTCCATCCCTCCCGAGTCTTATGACGTGCATGGCAACAACAAAAAAAACAGCTTGCCTCTGCATTTCGTCAGTGAAAAAAATCGAAGGTCTCATTTTCTTGAGCATTGATTATGCACTGATTTGTGTGTTTCATTTGTGTGTTTGGCTGAACGATCCATACGCTCCAAATCAGAGATCCAGCCTTGTGGCAAGTGTGCGTTTTGTCCCGCCATACATCCCTCCCATGGATCCGTTCAGTCACGCCTGGATGAGATTGGCATTCAGGGAGTTTAGCTTTCACCCCCATTTCTAAAATCTTTTAAATTTATTTTTATTGCAGCTTTCTTCCATATTCCGTCTGACCGGTCATGCTTCGCTTCGGCTCAGAAGCCCAGAGCATGAATGCTGACCATCTCTGGCTGTTCATCACACGCGTGTGCCATGATGCTCTAGTTCTGTTATTTTTGTCTTAATTTGGCATGTTGACTTGAAACACGGTTTAATGCGATACGCCTGACATTTTGAAACCAGGCAACAGCTTTTATCCAGAGTGACTCAAAAGTGAGCGCGTATCTGATCATTATGTAAAATGTCCACCAACTGACAGGGAGCCATGGGTAAGAGCACAGGCCAGGGGTGGACAAATCAGTAGCCTCAGGCCCTGTGTGCATGTAAACATTGTGTGCATTGATCTGACCTGCCTGATCCAGCCTTGATGCCCTCCTCCTGCTCTGGGTCTCATCACCTGGAGGCCTCTCACTGCTGCTAATGATGAGCTACATGATCAGCCTGGAGACACACGTGATTGCTGTGGATAGTAGCACTTAGACATAAATTTAGGAGTGCAAATGCTATGAAGAGTTTTGGACTCGAGTCTTTATCAGACTTCATGTTTAAACTAGAATGAATTTCCTGGTTCCACAATTAAAACAGTTATAGCAGGGCATTATGTATTGATGAAGATGGATTTCTTTTTGAGCCTGTTTCCTCTCAATGTCTCTTCCTCATATCAAATCAGGGAGTTTTTTCTCAACATAGTCACGTTTGGCTCGCCCTTTAGGGATCCATTTAATTTCATTTTTTTCTATTACTGTAAAGCTGCTTTGTTTCATTGTCCATTGTTAAAAGTAAAACAAATAACGTAGAAATAAAATTGAATACGTGATGTCGAAATGCCTTAAGAATAGTGAGGAGAGCTATGTATGGAGTGATCGAGAAACAACGAAAAACTGATCCACATGAGGATTTGTATGTGTTGAGGTGGACCTGCTGTTTAATCTTCCATTTAAATACAAAGTAGTGTTCTCCCTGGGTCTCCTCTAAGCTCTCTGTGCATTAGTAGCAGCCGAGCAGTGGATTGTGGAGCAGTACAGTATGGATCAGAGTCTCTGCACAGAGGTTTAATGGTAAAACCATGCGGGAAAAAAAAAATAAAAAATCGCACTTCACGGTGTATAAGAACAACCGGATCAGCAGCCTTGATGGACAGAGTCCTTGCACTTTTATAACACTATAAAAAGTGCAGGCAGCAAGCCCACAGCATCCAGGCTTCAAAACCCAGCCTTTCCCATCTGCCTAGAAACCCTGAAATCAGAGTTTCTCAGAGTTTAAAAACTTTCTCGTTAATGCATTTTCGTGCAGGCAGGGGAAGGGAATATCAATGTTTACAAAACGCCTGTTTACATGTGGACTGGACCACAGTGCAGTGTGTCTTCACATGATTGAGTTTATTAATTATTGATAGGAAGATATGCGACACATCAAGCCCTTTTATTATTCACAAATGTTGGCTGTATTTTGATTTCATATATGGTTATAATTTGGGTCATGTATTTCTCACACCGATTCTGTAACTGTAGCTCGCTACTCTTTCCTGAATCCCATCATCTCCTGGGACATGACATATGAGATGTCTGTCTGTCTGTCTGGTGTAATCTAGGTGTTGAGCACATTGGAATGGACGGCGGTATCAGATCAGCTTCCAGAGCTTCAGATTTCATTCTGTTTAAGCAGAGCAACAGACTAAAGAGGCTCAAGAGCTGCTCTCTTTACGCATAGATGAAGCGAGGGTTAAATCCAACTGCACCACTTATCAGGCAGTCAGACTCTGTACCATAGGAAATCCTTAACCAATGTGAAAATAGACCAAGAAGTCTAAACCAGAAATCTTGGACGCCGTTAATAAATATTTATGTGCAAATGGTTCCGTGAGGATTTTTCCTTGGTTTTATGTCTGATTATAAAAAAACAAAACAAAAAAAACACAGGTCTTGAGCATTGGTTTTGTCCATCCCACCTACAAATGATGCAGGTGTCTAAACAATATTAGCACAGTATAGCCATAAAGATGATCTGCTGCTGTTATACAGCGTTCCTGTTGAGAGGCTCGGCGGTTAAGGCTCTGGATTATTGATCAGAAGTCAGGGCTTCAAGCTCCCACCATCACCACCACACTACCACTGTTGAGCTTCCTAACAAACTGGAATAACTGGAAGAATTTAAAGTATATGTAAAAAAATAAAGGTTTCTTTTTCAGCTTTGTGGATGATTCACTCTGCATTATCTCGGTGTCCAGAGCTGGACAGGTTCAGCTGAGGGTGATGAAAGTTTTTGAGCCTGCTAAGCTGGTGGATTTACTTTATTTTTTTAAATTGCACCAGTTATTTCCAGTACAGCGTGTTAATCAGGACGTTAGCACATTTGCTCCTTAGAATTCTTTTCAGCTAATTTTGGCTTGCCTTGGAAGTTCAGCTATTAGGTTATGTAACGCTGAAACAGAAGGTTAAATGATTTGCAGCAGCTGCTAACAGGGTTGTAGTCTGAACTGCCAGCATTAAGCAACCGAGAGCGCCGACTTTGAGCGAGTTTGCACACGAACAATGACCAGAGGAGGTGATTTGTTACTGGACTTCCTCAGGGAGACTGAAAACCCGCTATATTTTTTGCACTTGGCTGCTGAAATTGCCCCCAGGCTGTAACAGCTGTGTTCACTCAATCAGTGCAGGTTCATGTAGAGCTGCTTTTGTCATAGTTAGATAGATGCTCATAATTGTATTTTTTTTTTTTTTTTTTTTTTTTTTTTTAAAACGCACCCCTCTGTTTTTCCTCTGTTTCTAGTCGACTCCACTACATTTGGCAGCGGGATACAACCGAGTCCGAATCGTCCAGCTCCTCCTGCAGCATGGCGCCGACGTGCACGCAAAGGACAAGGGGTAGATATCTACACTTAACTACTTTCTGTATCTTTAACCGTTTTATTAGAGTTGTCGTATTGCATTCGCACAACATTGCGTCATTACTCTCTCCTTATTTGCTGTGACCAATGAGATCTAGAAATGATGAGAATGAGACCAATTAGAATATAAATGTTGTACCCCTTGAAAACACACACACTTAACCATCAGGAAGTCGGATGAGAAGAGGGTGAAACTGCATGGGAAAGATACATCAGAACAAGACTGGACCTTGATCAGATCTGCTCAGGCCTCACTGTATTGTATTGTATTGTATTGTATTGTGTGATTATTTGAGTAAATGTAGACTACCTGTTAGATCTGACCTCTCTAATCAACAAGTAGCTTTTGAGTATATAGTTTCCAGTGAGAATCATGAGCTCAACTCTAAATTTTATGAAATGCTGAACCCTGCCTCATTATACAGCTTTTCAGATTGCGATTAAAACCTCAACACTTGTCTAATACAAAGTGTGTCCACTTACATGCACATTAATAGTCTGGTCATTTCTGATTTGGTTTTAATGCAGTTATGCAGCACATGCAATTTGAACCTTGCTGAAGAAACAATAAAAACCCTTAAATATTTCCCAGCGATGTGTCTTCAGAGCGACTAATTATCCTCTGCTGTCTTGTTACAGGAAAACGCATTTAGTTTATTAGCGTTGATATTTGTAGCAGCCCCATTAAAGGAAATGAAATTATTGCTCTGACTCGTTTACACAAACACTGTTCGGTTTTTCTCCCTCATTCCATCTGTCAAGGATTAATATACATGAATCTTGTTTCTTGCAGCTTCTTCAGATTCCTTTGTGCATGTAAACGCACTCCATGCAGATGAATATTGATTGCACTTACATCTAGTTTTAACATATGTGTTACTGTTTGTGTAATAAAATCTTTCCTGCGCATGAAATACCATCATGGCATCTGCACCACTGGCTGATTTCCAGTGACGTCTCTCTTGGATTAGCATAAGATTTTAAGACGGCTATATGAACCAAACCTAAACGTAGCAGAGAGCGCAGTTGGCGTGTTTGCTAGCCAGGTTATATTTATATCCATATACAGATCACATGTTAATGAGAGGTGGAATTAAGGGTTTTTCAGTTTAATGTCATGGTTGTAAAGTGCAAATTAAAATGTTGAGCTTTTCCCCCTCCGTGTTCTCTGTCCTGCTCAGTGGTCTCGTCCCGCTGCACAACGCCTGCTCCTACGGTCACTATGAAGTCACAGAGCTGCTGCTTAAAGTAAGATTCTCACACACTGGTCCTGTTTTGGAATTACTACACAAGCATGTTACATAATCAACAAAACATAAACACATTGATCAGACTGATTATGAACATATTATACATTCAGATCCGTAAATATTTGGACAGATTATTTTTATTTAGTTGTCCTTCTACAGTACACCAATCAGGCATAACATTATGACCACCTGCCTAATATTGTGTTGGTCCCCCTTTTGCTGCCAAAACAGCCCTGACCCATCCTGCACTGTGTATTCTGACACCTTTATATCAGAACCAGCATGAACAACTTCAGCAGTTTGAGCAACAGTAGCTCGTCTGTTGGATCGGATCACACGTGCCAGCCTTTACTCCCCACGTGCATCAATGAGCCTTGGTCGTCCATGACCCTGTCGCCGGTTCACCACTGTTCCTTCCTTGGACCACTTTTGATAGATACTGACCACCACAGACCGGGAACACCCCACAAGAGCTGCAGTTTTGGAGATGCTCTAATCCAGTTATCTAGCCATCACAATTTGGCCCTTGTCAAACTCACTCAAATCCTTACGCTTGTCCATTTTCCCTGCTTCTAACACATCAGCTTTGAGGACAAAATGTTCACTTGCTGCCTGATGTATCCCACCCACTAACAGGTGCCATGATGAGGAGATAGTCAGTGTTGTTCACTTCACCTGTCAGTGCTCATGATATGCCTGATGAGTGTAAATAGGAGGTGAAAGTAAATAATGAATACATGCAGACTTTCAATTTAAGTGTTTAGTATATAACCGGATTGGGTGAACATTTTTATATAAATATAGAAATAAACACAAATAAGCAAGTGTTTATTGTTAATAGTTGGTTGCAAATTATTTGGGGTGGGATGCAGGATTTCTTCCCTGGTGATGCTCTGTCAGGCTTTTTACTGCAGCAGACTTCAGTTCCTGCTTATTCTTGGGGCATTTTGCCTTCATTAAGTGAAATGCATGCTCAGTTAGATTCAGGTCAGCTGATTTCCTTTGCCATTGCAGAACATTCCACTTCTTTGCCTTGAGTTGCTTTTGAAGTGTGCTTCGGGTCCATCTGAACTGTGAAGCACCATCCAGTGAGTTTTGTAACTTTTGGCTGAACCTGAGCAGAATATATAGCCATGTATACACTTGAAAACTTCTTCCTGCTACTTTTGTCAGCAATCACATCATTAATAAATACAAGCTGAACAGTTCTATTCACAGGCATACATGCCCACGCCATAAGACGAAGTGGTAGGCTTCGAATCATGAGCAGTCCTTTTTGCTTCTTTATACTGTTTTTATGAAGCCTGGCGCATGAAGCACCTTGTGCATTTCCAGCCGTTAAATGCCTTCCCCTCTCACTAGATTAACAGAACACTGTGAAGGCAATCATGGAGTTTAATTAGTTTAATAAAGAAATATGTTTTAATTAATATAATCAATAACTTTATAAATATTATGACAGTGATAGACCTTGGAACTGGGTATATTATGTGCACGTCTGTGACCCTGAATCATTGAACCTTCAGATGGTGAGCCAATAGAAATCCAAAGACTAGAGTTATAGTTACCACTTCCAGGTTTGATTGTTTTCCTTCTTAGAAACAATCTTAGAAACAATAACACATAAGAAGAACATGTTAAGCAGTGCTACTGTCATAGCAAATGAATCAACACCACCTGACCAATCAGAATGGTGAATTAAACAGCACTGTGGTATACGAGGATTTAACAAGTGGTCCACAAAGAGCAGCTCTCCCCCAAGAGCATCACCAGCTCCTGACATCTCCTTAAGCTCACAGTGCATGTGCTTCGGCTCCTTAACTCCAGATCCGATTAAAAGATGCTGTGTAAGGGATCAAAAGGACAATTAAAAATCCTGTTATCAGCTGCGGCTTTGTGCTTAACACGTGTTGGCAGGGTTATCAGAGCAGAGCTGCTTGAGGCTGATACTTGCTGCTCATCATCATCTCATCCATCGTGTTTTTGAGGTCATGTGTTGCTGCAGATGCTGGAGCGCTGTTTATTAGAGCATGCATCTCTTTTTGCATTAAGATGTTATTAATCCTCTGCTATGCTGACTTCGTCTATTTGGTCGATGCGGTTGGAACCTAGTTCATTTTGTGCTGTTGTCTTCATACAGCAACCATTTTCAGTTGGTTCTTGATTGGTCAGGAAGTTACTGTGCTTTGATGGACACTTCTTATCTCACAAAGGTTTTTTTTTTTTTTGCATGAAGCAGACTGAGAATCCGTCTGTCATACTCTTTTGCTGGCTTCAGATAATATGATGAGGGTTTTGCAGTTGAGACGTGGCCGATACCCTGATCAGTGCCCTGACTACTGAACAAGGGAGTTGATTGAGCCATACCTGAGTGTGACAGACATTTCATGCAGTTCTACAAAATCAGGCAAAATCTCTTACAGAATCAGTTCATACTCGTTCGTTCTTTCTTATGGTAACCAATCCACTGTTTTCTATTGGAATAGGCTGGATACTGATACTGGAGGAATCAGGGACGTAGTGTAAAACAAACAAAGCCGGACACACGGGCAGTTTGGTCAGAGCAAATCGAATTAAAAACAAAAATTGTTTGACACAGCCATCTCACTTCCAGCAGCTTTAAGGATGTAGCCTACATCACATTGTTATACAATGCACATTAATAAGCCATTATTTATTTCCCATGTTTGTACTGCCTCTAAAATAACTTGACTGCCCTCTACTGCTAATGTAGTTTATTTTGTCTTATTAGTATTTATTTTATTTATTCATTCTTTTTATCTGCAGTCCTGATCTTCATTTCTTTTGGAAACACACACACACACACACACACACACACACACTGAAGCAGAGTTTAATTCCCTGTGTTTGTGTGTCTTTAGCATGGTGCATGTGTGAATGCTATGGACCTGTGGCAGTTTACCCCCCTGCACGAGGCAGCGTCCAAGAACCGTGTAGAAGTTTGTTCCCTCCTGCTGAGTCACGGGGCCGATCCCACACTGGTCAACTGTCACGGCAAGAGCGCAGTGGACATGGCCCCCACACCCGAGCTCAAAGAGAGACTCACCTGTGAGCACATCACTCTTCTCATTCTTCTACTGCTGCTTCTTATCTCATTTGGTATAGCACGAACAAATAAAGCTAGTTTTGAGATGAATAGGGATAAATGCGCCAGGCCATCTTCATCCATCGTCGACTTAACACTGAAATATAGCAGTTATTATAGCTCAGAAACCAAACCAGCATAAATCAGCAAAACTTTTTCAATCAGGTTTTATTCAATTTATTTCTAGATGGGGTTCTTACTCCACAGCGGGTCAGGTTATTTATCTCTCTGATGAATTTCTTGTGAATTCCTTAGGTCAGCTTCTCATACTAAACCTTCTGCTTCTGACTACACCACTGGGTAGTCTTTTAGACAAGTAAAGCAAAAAAAAAAAAAGCCTCTGAGCTGATCGCCAATTTGTCTGAACAGCCTTTTAAGAACAAAGTGCAGCACAAAGCCCAGAGATAAAACGCTGCGTCTAGATTTAAGATGGTGTCACAGTACAGAACATGCCAGGATATTTACCTCTTTTAAATTGCCTTCACACTCACCACCATCTCCTGTTTTCTACTGCTGTTTTTCAGACGAGTTTAAGGGTCACTCGCTGCTCCAGGCCGCACGCGAGGCCGACATGGCCAAAGTGAAGAAGACGCTCGCTCTGGAGATCATCAACTTCAAACACCCACAGACCCATGAGACTGCGCTGGTGAGTTCTGCCCTAACACACACATGCCTGCCAAACCTCACACTTTTTGGGTAGATGCTCTGAATTTTAACATCAGAGCACGCTGTTATGACTTATCACTCAGCAAAAGATCACTTCCCCATCTCACATCATGAATATGATTTACCTCAGAGGAAGCTTGAAGCCTCACTTCTGACCTCTGTGTGTTAATTACTTGGTCTGTGCCTCAGAATGACATTTAAATACTCTCAGTGATGTTGGACAATATTGTCATTGCAGCATTGTGCTGTTGCCTCGCCACACCCCAAAAGGAAGCAGGTCACCGAGCTGCTGCTGCGGAAAGGCGCCAACGTCAACGAGAAGAACAAAGAGTAAGTGCAAGTGAATGTTCTGGACTTGATTTTGTTTTGAACATCAGATTCATATTGCACACCATTTCTCTTCAGGTCATTTTCACCATGAGACTGTGTTTAAAATATCTCCTTCCATTTCTGTTCCAACCTGTTAGCAAATTTCCAAAACTGTAGTCATGCAAAAATCCTGGAAATATAGAAGCGATTAAGGAGAAAAGACTCTACTTTATCCACTGCCCAGAGAATACAGTAGTTTTATTATGTGTGTGGAATGAAAAGAAGCAAAACAGAAGCCTAATGGGGCGATTTATCATTTGTTGTTTGTTCATCTTCAGTAAGTTGTGTTCATAGTTACTCATCATGGTGGAGATGAATGTTTTGTTATTAAAATTAAGAAAAAGATTCATTTGTTTGGTTGTCAAATAAGCGTGCGTGAACATTGGTCACTATCAACTACTGAAATGTGGCTGAAACTTTTTATTTAAAACAATTACATTTTTCAATCACTATACTCTTTGTGGACTTTATCACACTAAATATAATATATATTATATTATATATTATATATAAATATATATATATATATATATATATATATAGCTAATTAACTAACTCTCTGCATAACATTATGACCACTGAGAGGTAAAGTGAACAATACTGATTATCTCCTATATGTTAGGCAGCAAGTGAACATTTTGTCCTGAAAGTTGATGTGTTAGAAGCAGGAAATATGGGAAAGCATAAATGAGTGAGTTTGACGAGGGCCAAATTGTGATGGCTAGACGACTAGATCAGAGCATCTCCAAAACTGCAGCTCTTGTGGGGTGTTCCTGGTCTGCAGTGGTCAGTATCTATCAAAAGTGGTCCAAGGAAGGAACAGTGGTGAACTGGCGGCAGGGTCATGGGCGGGTAAGGCTCATTGATGCACGTGGGGAGTGAAGGCTGGCTGTTTCTGATAGAAAGGTGTCAGAATACACAGTATTCTGCAGCAAAAGCGACACAATATTAGCCAGGTGGTCATAATGTTATGCCTGATAGATGGTAAATAAGCCATGGTAAATAAGCCAGATACAGTTTGTGGATGTTGGATTTCTACACATTGATATCTCCTTTCTTTCTCTGTTTTATTCTGTAGCTTTATGACTCCTCTGCATGTGGCAGCTGAGAGAGCTCACAATGACATCCTGGAGGTGCTTCAGAAACATGGGGCCAAGGTACACACACACCCCGATATCAGTGATCATCGTGCATCACATCACATCGCATCACATCACGGGCCATCTGGCCTGTCTGTACTGTAACAGAGCGCTAGAACACATCGGTAGTGCAATTACTCACACGTCTCCTCTTATCACACACACGTACACACATGCTTCTTAGCACTCAGCTCACTCTCTCACCTCATATGAGCAGGAGAAGGCAGAGCTGTCCCTCTCATGTCCACTCTCACCCTTTCCATTAGTAATAATGAGATCCAGTGGCTTGATGTAAGAGACCACATCTAACAAAGCATCTCTGTCTGAAAATAATGGATGAGGCCCAGGTAAAGACTCTTTGATGATATGTAGGCTACGCCTACTCATCACCATTTCTGTACGCTTTGCTAGTCAATAAGGTGAAACGTTCAGCTTTTGTGACCTGGATCGCGGCTACACAGACAATCTCTAAACATATCAGTCATGACAGCTAATACTGACATATCCCTGTGCATTGTTTTCTTTCTGTTTATTCCTTCTGTCCCTTCCTCCCTAAGGTGTTGTCTGTCACAGTGTCTAATATTGTGTCTACTATAATTAGCATTTTGTTTTTGCCATAGCTGTATTGTGTCCCTGTGTTTTAGTTATTCCTAATTAAAGTATCACACATTTAAAGAAAATGCACAGAGGGAGCGGGATTTCTGTCTACAATAACATTTTCATCACTGTTTTAAGTTTACTTTAAATTACAGCTGTACTTGCACCAATGTGCACTTTGAGAAAACTTTTTGAAATTATATCATGAGAGAACTTTTTTCCAGAATGATCGCATCGTAGCGCTGTATATATCTTCACTCGTGCATGTTAATTGTTTGTACAGGACAGCTAGTGACCTGAGAGGACGTTCTCGATGCTTTCTGATTTTATCGTTAGAATTTTTCCACGTCATTACTCTTGTCATTTGTAACATCTATGGTGCATGCCGTTCGTTTGCCACCGTAAAGTTTTTGTCATTATTTAAAATGCGCCATTAAATGCTCACTAGGCTTAAATTCCTTCAACCTCTTCACCGGAAACTAGATGTTGAATGTGTAAATCACAGGTGGGCTCTTTATCTGTTAACATGCCACCTTTGAAATGGATTAAGGTGACATTTCTGTGGTGAAGCTCATGCCAGAAATCTGTGAAGCTAAAGCTTTTTGGCGTCGAGTCAAAAGCTTAGTTTTCTCTGCGGGCCTGAAACTATCTGAGAGGTAAATCATTTATATCAGCGCCGGAGCAGCGGTGCTTAAGAGTCTGCCAGATCAATGCAGCTCTTTTCAGGGAGCCCAATCAGATAAGTATGGAGTGATTGGACAGCCGTTCAGGCTCTGCCGTGGAGTTCAGAGCCTTCGTGCTGCTTCGCTGCGTCCACTGCAAAACGTCCCCCTTCGTGTTCTCCTAACGAAAAGAGTTTATCTAATGAGCTCTTTCCCAGCCTCTCTTTGTCCTTGCCTTGGTATCCTGGTGAGGACAGTGCAGCGTTGTCTGGGCACTGGCATGTTTTTTATGGTTATTTCAGACCACAGTCTGAGAAACGCTTAGCTTCATTCAGGTCAGTTTTAACCGTGTTAACATAAACAATTGTGCTGTTTATTATTGTCAGCTTTTCTGTTACCTCAGAGTTGTGGCGGTTTTGCAATTGTGTGCGGGTGTGGCATCTTCTCTTCGTAATTTACTGCCACTTCTGAGGAAAACATCCTTGACAGTTCTGTCTCACAAAGTTGCCGAGTGTTTCCTGTTTGTCTCACATTTCGAACTACTTGAACCTATCATATGTTCCAGTAAGTTCAAGTGGAGCAGGTGAATCTGTGCTTTCATCATGGAAAGCCTAAAGGTCATGGAAAAGGAGCAGTAACCAAAAAAACGAGGCAATCGGTCTGACTTGAGTGATGTATGAGGAAAGAAGGTAAAGCAGAGTTAGTAATGGGATTGGATTCTTTCACATTTCAGTTGTTTTTATCAAGGTTTTCTTTTTTGCAAAACATAGAAGAGACCAGTGATGTTTGAACACAGCAGTTTTCTCCGTGTCAAAAGCTTGACTTCACTTCATTTCACTTTCTTTTTCTGAGTTATAAACTGCCAGTGTGACTCGATGGCTGTTTCCCCTGACTCACTGTGATGGACTGGGTGGTGATGAGTGGCCAGGCTGAGCGGAGTGTGAACAGAGGGGGGCGGGGTTGAGTGTGTAAACAGATGGCGTGGCAGTGTCGCACTAATAAGCAGACTGGGGAGCAGGGAGGTAAATACACCATTTCAGCTCAGCTGGCCTTGCAGCTCGAGTCAGCACAGAGCAGTGCTGATGGCGGGAACATGGTACACGCGAGAGAGAGAGAGAGAGAGATGGGCTGAGCCGACTCCAGACCGTTTCATGTGCATGACTGCAGCATGAACCCATCCAACTGTCACTGTGTGTACAATTATAGGTTGGAATTGTGAATCGGGAATGAATCTCCCGCACACAGCATGTCAGAAGTTATGATAAAACTTTGCAGAGTTGAGCCTCAAGTTGGAGGAAAATCTGCACACACAAACACACCACTGGTTTCTCGCCTGTCCTCTCTTCTCCATCTGTACAGTGCTGATGGTCCTTGAAGAAGAGCTGGAGTTGCCCAAGGGCACGTCTGATTAATTCATGTCTGTGTTCATTTGAAAGTGGGCCGGCTTTATTCACATTTCTGTCTTTTCCTCTGCTACACTTCCATCGCACCTTGATTTACTCAGTGAAGACTGAGAATACAAATGGCCAAATTCATTTCTGGATGTTAAACCCCTCTGGAGTTAAAGCATACCTTCTTTAAATTGTGCCTAAAGACAGAATCAGTGTGCTGTATAATACCTTATTCAGATCGGATTAGTTTGACATTGGGAGATGGGGGTAATGAAATTATTACTGAGTATTACTCTAGGATTTTAGTCCCATCAAACTCAGTTGTCAGTAGTTCTTTTATGGTTTGTGTGTGCATGTGTCTGTATGATTACCTTATGTTCAACCCTATAAAAAACATCAGTAGAAATAAACCTAGGACTATGTCCTGTTTGAATTGAGAGTTTAGTAGAGGTTAGGTTATATACTCTAGGAAAAGAGGTTTTGCACTTTATCTTCACTATACTTCACTCTTTTCTATAATTTGCCACTGAAACCAAAACACATATAAATGACCTTTAAAAGGTTGTTACTGCGACCTGATGAATCTTGGGGTTTTTCTTTAGGTATGTTACTGAGTTCGTAGCACAGATACAAGCCATTTTGTGTGGCCTTGCCCCCTAAGTCTACAATCAGTGCATGTATGTAGTATGTGTGGACATTTTAGCATAATCATCATGAAGACACTGCCATCTCTGTAATTTATACAGATCATTGCTGCTAATTTATGGCAGTACTAATGTACACTATTGTTGCTATAACCATCCTGTTATCTCTGGTGTAGAATGCATTACCTCACTTGCAAATCTGGCGCTTCCTTATACAAGTGTTTGTGTCTGTGTGTATTAACTCAGATGAATGCTGTGGACACGCTGGGACAGACGGCTCTGCACCGGGCGGCTCTGGCCGGTCATCTGCAGACGTGTCGGTTGCTGCTGAGTTACGGCGCGGATCCAGCCGTCGTCTCGCTGCAGGGCTTCACCGCCGCACAGATGGGCAACGAAGCTGTCCAGCAAATCCTCAACGGTAAATACAACCACTTACACAGCACGTGATCCCTAGATGTCTGATGCTGTCAGATGCTTGTTAACATTCATAACTGTACTTGTGTCCTGTGTAGAAAACATTCCAGTGAGGAACTCGGACGTAGACTACAGGCTTTTAGAGGCAGCTAAAGCAGGAGACCTGGACACTGTGAAGGTGACTAATGCACTCGCATGTATATGGGAGGGAAAAAAAACCCCACAATTTTTACTTAATGTGACATAAATCTTAATGCTTAAATCTTTTGCATTTACATCTGAGGTGTTAAAGCAGTGAAAATCAGAATACACTTCTAAGTTAGACCAAAAAAAAAAATCATTTACCCAGTTAGATTAATATTTATGTGGTGTGCTCAAGGACAGAGCTTCCAGACACAACATAGCCTTCTCATATGCCAAACGCTCCCCCACACTGGTGGACAAGTATCTTCTCTTCAAACAGAAGAACGTGGCTTTTGTGCAAGAATGGTTCTGTCTTTCAGTTCCACTCGGTGATCGATCCAAATTCGAGCACATCACGTTCCCGTCTAGTCTCTTTTAGCAGTTCATGTCTTTGCTCATTAAGCCGACACTACAGCCAGGATCCTTCTATAGCCGCATTTGTTTGTTGTAAAAGTAAAATACTCAGAATAATCACTTCGAGGCAGGTTCAGTACATTTTCTCACCAGGACCATCAAATAAATTCAGACTCTAGATGCTCTACAGTCATCTTGTGGACCGAAATGGAATTGAAAGATCTGTTCTTCAACTAAGGAGCAGTATAGCGTAACATGCTCAGCTAATGACAAAACGTGTAAATGATATGGCAAGCTAAAAAATTTGACACTTTGACCTCTTGTGTGTCAGAAATTGTGTTCTGTTACAACCAACCACATTCGATGCACTAGGTGTGTTGGAGTACGTACTGGTCAGTGTATGTGTGTAGTATGAATACAGTCTGGACATATTACATCCACCATGTTTGTGTTATCATGTGACCCAAGTCATGAAATTATTTTTCAAATAACTGATTTCCCCCATGTTAGTGTTTATGGTCAATTTTGTGTGTTTGTAGCATTGTGCATTGTATTTCTGACATTTCTGGGTGAATGGGACAGACCAGAGCACGGAAGTATTTTTTTTCCTGTATGTTCCCTAATCCTGTTGCATTCATGTTTATATTGTTCTGTGTGCATGCACTGTCTCTCTCTCTGCAGCAACTGTGCTCTGCTCAGAATGTGAACTGCAGAGATCTGGAGGGACGTCACTCCACGCCGCTGCACTTTGCGGCAGGCTACAATCGCGTAGCTGTGGTGGAGTACCTGCTGCATCATGGCGCAGATGTCCACGCCAAAGACAAAGGGTGAGTGTGAGCCGCCAGGATGTGTTCAGGCAATGAGATCTGTTCTACTGGAACATTACACTGTTTGTTTGTTACCAGGATTTGTGTTGTGAAGTTTAGCACACGCTCATTAACATGCAGGAATCCTTTAGTTTTGTAAAAGTTTTTAGGACAAGGTGAAGACAAATGACTTCCTGTAGCAAACTGCATGAGCATTCAGCACTAAAAAGAGACTTTTGGAAATGAAATGACTGTGAATAAGGCTGTCTGGGGTGGTGTGATAAAGTGGAGTTACTCTCATCATCTGGAAGTTGATTATTAGTATAACAGCATGGTCCTAATTGTTTTATTCCTCTTGCACCACAGCAATTTGTCAGCAACACAGATGTATTCTTTGTTAAATAATGATCCATTTTTACATTGAAGATTATGGAATGTCTATGAAATAATTCTTGTTCCCTCACATGAGTTGGTTAAGGCTCTGGGTTGGTGATCAGAAGGTCAGGGTTCAAGCCCCAGCACTACGAGCTGCCACTGTTGAGCAAAGCGCTTAACCCACTCTGCTCCACGGGTGCTGTATATAGTAGCTGCCCCTGTGCTCTGACCACAACTTTCTCAGCTTTGATATATAAAGAAAAGAATTCTGCTGTGCTGTAATGTGTATGTGGTGGTAATAATAATAATAAAGGACATTCTTTTGTAGTTTTATATATATATTTCTGTCCTGTAGACGTCCATGTCTGAAAACGTACAGCTTTACCTCGGACTGACACTGGACAGTTCATCCATAAATGTTAAGAAATATCTGCTTATAATTTGACTTGTGTAGAACCGAATAGTCTTTAAATGGTGATGTTCTGGTATATCTGTGTTTTTCAGAGGTCTGGTGCCGCTGCACAACGCCTGCTCATACGGGCATTACGAAGTGGCCGAGCTGCTGGTGAGGCACGGGGCATCTGTGAACGTGGCCGATCTGTGGAAGTTTACTCCGCTGCACGAAGCTGCTGCCAAGGGCAAATACGAGATCTGTAAACTGCTTCTGAAGGTGTGGTGCAACACACACACACACAAACACACACACTCACAAACACACACAGAGCTGTGACTCAGCATCTTCTCTTGACTCTCTGGTTAATTCAAATGAAAACTTCTTTATGGAACACTCGGACACAGCCCTGACCTTTGACCTTTGCAGCAAAGCTTCTCGGATTGCTCGGCTTAGGGTTTATTAGCAATGAACCCACTTTTATTGCTTTCTGCCTTCATCTCCTCAGCGTAGCCCTTTCCAACTCCAGACTGGTGAGAGCAGCACATTTTAAAAGGAGTTGATATTTCGATATTTATTAAAATGAGAGTTGAAGTGGCCTGTTCGCACCACCATCATCATCATCATCATCATCACGTGCATTCGAGTATCCGGGGGGGAAGAACAACGTTAACCTGTTCAGATTTGATATCCTGGGCTTTTCAGCTTACCTTACCCTTTTCTTATCTTGAAAACTTTGACATGAAAGCATTTCATTTCCTTTAGTTATCACATGGTTAGTATTTATTTATTTGATTGTGGATTCATTCCCTAAAGCAAAAATGGCAATAAAGATCTACTTCAAATCACATCCAGTGCTTCAGTGATGTCTCACAGATATGCTGACGTGGTACAAATTTATTATAGATCAGCTTTCCATATTTTTTATCTGTTTATATTATTATTTATTTATGCTTTATGTTGACAAACTCCTGTTTCTGTTATTGATTGTTATAGAAGCTTCATCAGCCTCACTTTTTCTTTTTGTAGTTCCATAAATACTAATTCACAAAAACTTTTTTATACTTATTTATATTTTTATATTTATTTAATATTTTTATTAATAGTCTGGGATTATATGAAGTGTCCATGATGAATGAGTTGTGTGGAGTGTCATGTGGAGGATCAACTTTTTTAAGGGATTTTGTGATATTTTACCCACTATTTATTACAGTTATTTTTAAATGACATAGCTTGGAGTTTGGAGTTTAAACATAGAATTTATGGAAAAGCTTTTGGAGTGACTTATTTGTCACAAGCACAGCTTTTCTGTCTACCTTGTTATCTTCACTGTGTTTCTCTTCAGAAGGAATTTTGTTGTTGTTGTTATTATTATTGTTATTATTGTGGATTAAGTTTCTAAGTAGAAGGCTGATTATGTTTTTCAGCACGGCGCTGACCCGACAAAGAAAAACCGGGACGGAAACACGCCCCTAGATATGGTGAAGGAAGGGGACACGGATATCCAGGACCTGCTGAGAGGAGACGCTGCCCTGCTGGATGCCGCAAAGAAAGGCTGCTTGGCTCGCGTGCAGAAACTCTGCAGCCCCGAGAATATCAACTGCAGAGACACGCAGGGACGCAACTCTACCCCGCTACACCTGGCAGGTAACGAAGAGCCTGAACACACACACACACACACACACACACCCCCAAACTGTTAGTGCAGTACTGGCTTCTGCCTGCCATGTCCCATAATCCCTTAGCAGTCACTGTCTACACAACGCTGGCTGCACTGTTAACCATGAAATGAGCAGTTTGCCCCTGAATCATATCGTAACAGTCTCAGTTTAAGAGAATTAACAACTGTGGGGTTTAGAAAACATCATCTCTCCCTCACGGTGTGGCTGGATAAAACTCTCTGGGGCCACATGTCCAATTAAATCTGTGCTGAGCAGGCCTCCTGCCTCTAGGGTCACTTTGTTGTGTTTTCAGAACAATAGATAACAAATTGTAGACTTTAAATCAGATATTATATCCATTCCCATATGCATTGGCTGTGTCAGTGGCTTTAAAGGAATATTTACAGGGGGGAAAAAAGCCCCCCATGAACTCCCACAAATGTCTGATTTTCTCCAAAACCAGTGACTCTGCTCAATATTGCCTTTTTACTTAGCACCTTATATTTATTTTAGTCTGTTTTTCCTCCATGTCTGGAGACTAGTGTTCACCTCAGTTAAACAGATGAGTTTTTTAACAGCTTTCACTGCAGGTCATTCACTTGAGTATCTTCCAAATCATCACCCACATTCACCCCAGAGAGTGAGAATGAATATGTAGAGTGTTTGCATGACACAAACAAACAAAAAGATTATTCTCTTTTAGTACTACTGCAGAGGTTTAGCTGAAGCGTTTACGATGTTTGACCCCGTGCCATGGTGATGCGGAAGCTTTACTGCTTTTTCAGCAACAGCATCAAACCAAGTGTGAATAAACTTCACTGAATGGGGAAGGATGCAGCACGTCAAAAGCACGTGTGATTTACTACCACTTCCTCTGTGTGGATTTGCAGCTCTTGAAGCTAATAGAAAACACGTGTGTTTGTTTGTGTTCTGTTTGGTCAGTAACAAGCTGTTACTGGACAAGCTGTTAACCTGCTTTAAAAAATGAAAGACAGAAATGTAGATCAATGTTCTAATTAATCATCATGTTGGTACTGACTGTAAAACCTCCTAATAGTGTGTTTTTTTTTATATATATATATATATGTTTGTTTGTTGCTTTTGTCTTTCACATGCTGTCACAATCTTTAGCTAAGCACATTGAATATGGTGTATAGTTTTTATAATATATTTCGAATGTACATGATCCCGCTGTTGATTTAGAAGTTTAGTGAAATATGGAGAATGTTATGAAGATAGAACAGCTGAATGTTTTGTTTAGACAGACACAATAATGTCAGAGGAAGTACAGTACAAGATCAGAGGAAGTACAGCACCAGAGGGAGGAAATAAAAATTATTCCACAGCATTAAAACTACAAAAGTATTTTAATGTCTTAAAAGATTTTTTTTTAACCTTCCCTTGCATGCTTCATCCTTGCATGTTAAATCCTCTTGCTGTGCTTATTGTCTTGAAGTAGGAAACTAGTTAATGGAATAAAAATGACAAGCGGAAGCAATCTTTATAATAAGAACCTGAACCCTAAATAACCTCTTCACTGTGTAATGAGGTGTGGAAGAGAAAAGGAACAGACCAGAGTGGAAATAATTTCAGAGAAAGAATGGACTGTCTGATTAGCTTTTTTTTTTTTTGTGTGTGTGTGTGTTGCATAAACATCAAGCTGTGTCCTGTAATGATGGTGTCCATTAGTACAGGACCAGTCCTTTCTCTTCACAGCATACATACTGTCGACTTGCATCCAGTATGTTCTGATCATGTGTATAAATGCTTTATTTCCACAGCGGGTTATAATAACCTGGAGGTAGCGGAGTATCTACTAGAGCACGGCGCAGACGTGAACGCACAGGACAAAGGCGGCCTCATTCCCCTCCACAACGCAGCCTCATACGGAGTGAGTGTACAAATCAAACACGGCAGTTCCTGATCTCACATTAGCCTCTCCTCCTGGCCAGGAAGTGCAGAGCAAACAGACAAAACAACAGCAACACGCAGCTACTAGAACAACAGATGTAGATGTGGATAATGTATGCACATAAAACACACGTGCGCAGTGTGCTCACAAGATTCATGCCGTAAGCTACTGACTGTTCCGCTCATAGCTGTGCACTGAAGTGTGTGGTGTCTTTGCTGCCTGCCAGGAGCATCCCAGCTCATGCACTTTTAATGCAACAATCTGGTGCTAGATTTGCTCAGGAACAGACCCGAGTGTGAGATGATACCCTGTAGCTAGTGATAGTCCAGAGCAGATGACAGTGCCAGGCTCTGAACAAGGGATTGTCTTCTCATCTTCGCCTGCCCTGGTTTGTCCTGTCTTAGTATCATCCAAAACATGTTTGTGTCTGAGAACGTGTTTATTGTAGATAACGTTACAGCAGAGGTAGCAGAGCTGGATTCTTTCCTGCTGTAAAGCGATTGGCTGCAGGAAGCCCGGGGCAGGGCTGCTAGAATGCCTCTTAAAGTTTCAGAGCTTTTTATACTTTTCTCCTTAGTGTTATGGGTATAATAATATGGTGTTTGTTTTGGCCGTAAATTGTTTGATGAAATGCTTTACGTGTGTCTATGTATGTCTTGATCTGTAGTACTATCTTGTTAGCTGTAAACATGGTCGTTGATATTTTTTTTTTTTTTTTGTTTGTTTTTAACAGTGTCCTCCTGCACACTATTCCCTTGGTGGAGAAAATATGACTAGAGCAGGTTTATTTGGAGAAGGGTGTAATTTGTGTGAATTGTGACAGGTGCTGTTTGCACTCAGATGAGTCAAATAAGCTGCAGCTTTCAGTCACCTCAAACCAGTCAAACACCAGCAGTGAGAAATCTTCCACACAAAAAGAAAATGTAGTTATTTTGCTAAGTGAATGTGAAGCTTGTTCAGATTCAAAGTGTGTGTTGAATGTTATTGCCTGTTCTTTTATTTTAACACTAACATCCTGTATCAAACGGAAATGCATCAACATACAGAATCAAATTATTCCCCCCAGGCCATTTAATGAAGATTTTAAAGGAGAGCTGGCTTGTCGCTCGCTCCAGCTAACTGCTACTGAGTCTTTCACTGTTTTCGTGACACCAGATTGAGTCCACACTGTTTGTGCGATAATCTGTAACACAGGACTCCACAACCGATGCTTCAGACGTGTCAGAGCGCCGACATTTCACTCATCCTCCATAAGGACATCTCTGTCTTCTAGCTGCTGAAATGACTCCTAAGCAATGCCTCTTTATAGATAGAACACCTCCAAGATGTCTGTAATGAAATGCCATTGAAGCGAGGTTCAGTACAACACTAAAACAATTCATTAACTGACTGCATAATAGGGTAGGCCGCTCTCTTCATAAAATACAGCTTATCTTCTTGAGGTGTGATAAACAGTTCAACTTAATCCACACTCTCTTTTCAGGATAGGCTACAGGTATTTAAACAAATATGCCTGCTAACATATTAGTTTATAAGAAATGACCATGATCCACACACAGCAGCATGATATGAAGAGCTGTGTGACTCTGCTAACAGCAGAATCATAAAAAAGTCTTGTGTTTCAGACTAGTGATTTGGCTAGAGCTAATGTTTAATGAGCCGTGTTTAATATTCTTACATACTAATGCACATTTTATTACAGTTTCCATTTTTTTTGTAGCCTTTTTGTACTTTCATAATATGTAGCATTTCTGAACATTTCAGTCAGGTGGAGGCACTCTTTCAGTCAATAATAACTTTAGCTGTATTGAGAATGTATCATGTCATTTAATGCTCAAACATTCAACTACACTGAGATCTCAAAATTGCAGCATTGCAAAACTATGATCAGACCCCAAACATGTCTTGGAGTGAATTATTTTTCTTTTCTCGTGTTTCTGGTGAGGACACCAGAGCTGTGATTAGGCTGACTGGGCAACAGATTGCTGGTTATATAAGCGATTTGGATTGAAGCACTCCTGGCACCATGTCCACACTCTAACACACACAGATGCACACAGAGTTGGATTTTTTTCCTGCCATCCATTGATTGGTACCAGGAGTCCTGGGACGGGTCCAATGGGCCACCCAGGGGCTCTGGAATGCCTGTAGACGGCCTCAGGATGGGTTGTTGGGTATCTCTAGCTGACCCTTCCTGGACTTTTCCTTGTTCCCAGCTGTTGTTGTCCAGACTTACTCTACTACTTTTACTCTAGCAAGTGACAGATGGATGGACAACGATTAATTTATGTGCCGTGATTTTAGCAATGGCAGCTCGCATCATTTGAACCAAAATTTTCTCAATTCTATGCAAATTAGGTAGGATAAATCCAGATGATTGGCCTGAATGATTCCTCAGGCCACATTTCTGGAGTTTATGATTTGAGGATTAAGATGGCTGCTTTTGTCCTGATAAAGTATTTTGTTGTTGTTGTAACACAGTCACTTGTTTTTCCTCAGCATGTGGATATTGCGGCTCTGCTGATCAAGTACAACACATGTGTGAATGCCACAGATAAGTGGGCATTCACTCCTCTCCACGAGGCTGCACAAAAGGGACGCACCCAGCTGTGTGCCCTGCTGCTGGCACACGGAGCCGACCCCACCATGAAAAACCAGGAGGGCCAGACGCCCCTCGACCTCGCCACGGTAATCACAATCATCACTAAAAGCTATTATTTCTATCTGACTCTTCTTCTTGCACTCAATAATACCAGGAAAAAGGAAAAAATGAAACAAATATGTAGACGTATAAGGCACACACTAATATCGCAAATATATTAAAAATTTTTAAAATGCTTTAATTTTTTCTCTAAAAGGAGAAGCTCTGCTTGTCGTGTTAGCCTTGCCACAGTTTTTATAACTCTTTTTTTTTTTTTTTTTTTTGGGAGTCTGTTAATCAGAAAGCATGTAAATCACGGCTTTGGTTTGTGTAATCACTGCTGCTGTCTCCAGCAGCGTGTCCGTGTGATTGATACTGTTATATATGCTAGCAATAATCTATCCCTCCTTCTGCATAGGTTTGTAAAAGTGCAGAAATTCAGAAACCTTTCAGAAGTAGTACATTTTCTTAATGTACATCATGTAAGCTTTTTCAATTTTTAACGTTTCGGGTTACTGACCATCAACAAAAATTGTGCATGTAAAAGAACTATCTAAATTAACCATGTTACATGAATGAACACAGCCCCTGTAGAAACGCTTACTGCCATGTTAACATTTACAGTTCCTCGTGCTTCACAATAAATACATTGCTTTTGGGGAAAAACAGTTTTTTAGAAAAGTGTGATATTTAACAGAGGGAAAAACTCCTATTCAGTGTTGTTAGTAGAGGCTTATGTAACATTTCTGCACAGAGTGTCCTGAGTCCATGCTTCCTAACAGTACATTTTTT
This sequence comes from Hemibagrus wyckioides, assembly GCF_019097595.1. Taxonomy (NCBI): domain Eukaryota; kingdom Metazoa; phylum Chordata; class Actinopteri; order Siluriformes; family Bagridae; genus Hemibagrus; species Hemibagrus wyckioides. The sequence continues at coordinate 12,476,116 of NC_080727.1, forward strand.
GCCACAGGAAATTCTACAAATTTTACAGTGCTCACTAACATGACAAGCTGTGTTTTTATCTCATAGATGGTCCATCATTCATTAATAACTCATAAATTGAAATCATTAAAGTAGATTAAGCAGAATAGCACACTGCAGGCTTTGCTCTTATATAAAAACTATTTTAATCTAACAGCACAGCCTTTTGTGTGCTAGGCATTATATAAAAACTCTTAAATACATGCAATTTTGCTCACACAAACGCACAAAGAGGCTGCAGTGAACAGAGGTTCTGTGATTCACTGATGGCCATGATGTCCAAAAAAAGTCTTTTACCAAATATGTCTCTTACCTCAAATCTTCTAAAATAAAACGGCAGAAAGAAAGTAAAAAGAAATTTAGAAAACTTAAAAATGTATACACTGATCAGGCATAACTTTGAGCATTGAGAGGTGAAGTGAATAACACTCCTCATCATGGCACCTGTTAGTGGGTGGGATATATTAGGCAGCAAGTGAACATTTTGTCCTCAAAGTTGATGTGTTAGAAGCAGGAAAAATGGACAAGTGTAAGGATTTGAGCAAGTTTGACAAGGGCCAAATGTGATGGCTAGACGACTGGATCAGAGCATCTCCAAATCTGCAGCTAGGGTTAGCTAACCCTAACCCTGGGGTGTTCCTGGTCTGCAGTGGTCAGTATCTATCAAAAGTGGTCCAAGTAAGGAACAGTAATGAACCGCGACAGCGTCATGGGCGGTCAAGGTTCACTGATGCACGTGGGGAGTGAAAGCTGGCCCATGTGATCCGATCCAACAGACGAGCTACTGTTGCTCAAATTGCTGAAGAAGTTAATGCTGGTTCTGATTGAAAGGTGTCAGAATACACAGTGCCTCGACGGGTCAGCAGCAAAAGGGGGACCGGCGCAATATTAGGCAGGTGGTCATAATGTTATACCTGATCGGTGTATACTGAGAGTAAATGTGCCACATAAGCTAGTTAACAGTAAGAGGCTAATTAATGAAAATGGGACATGGACATATCTGTATTTATAAGCAACTTTCAGAAGAGGTGTTTAAACAAACGTGGATTATAAATAAAAATGGATCCAAGCTGCAGGTGCAGATGGTACTTTAATCCCTGGACATTTTGGGGCATTTGTCTTGTCACACTGAGTAGTTTAAAACCACATGCCCTCGTATCTGTATGAGAAAGTCTGCAGGTGTTAGTGGTTCAGACGCTCCCATATACAGTGACCTTTATTATTAGAGTTAAACACACTTCATGCTAGAGCAATTTGTCTTTTTTTTTTTTTTTTTTTTTTTAATATTCTCACAAAACATAGCAAATACCATCTGCCTTATTTAAGAGGACATATGAGAGACTTTGTATTTGCATAATGCTGACACATGCTTTTGCATTCATGTAACATAATGTAGTGCTGTTCATTTAAAAGTCAGATTGTTCATCTTTATGAATGACTTTGCATTAAGAATAACTGGGTAATACTGATGATTATCCTGAACCACCAGAAATTATATCCTAGGAATTGAAAATGTCCTGAATTTGTAGATATGATATTTAATAATGTATTAGAATATAATTATGTCTAAGGAATGTAGTGATAATGTAGTGATAGAGTGACCGTTACAACCTGTTTTTTGTCTATAACAGCACTGTTTTGTGAGTCCACAGCAAATATGCAAAGAGTTACTACACGTCATACTTGACATCCATTTATAGCCACATTTAAACTTGTGGAACATCTGTTATCCTTCATCTTATAGCAGTTGTTCCCTCTGCAGCCTCTCTTTTTCCCCTCACTGTTGAATTAATACGACAGAAGCACAGTGTATAACTTTAGTGTCTCCTGTCTGTGTGCTGTAGGCTGATGATATCCGGGCTCTGCTGATTGATGCCATGCCTCCTGATGCCCTTCCCAGCTGCTTTAAGCCTCAAGCCACAGTGGTGAGCGCCACTGTGATTTCACCTGCCTCCACGCCGTCCTGCCTGTCAGCTGCCAGCAGCATCGATAACCTGGCCGGCCCATTGGCTGAGCTCTCGGCGTCCGGAGCATCGGGGCCTGCAGACGGAGCCACAGGGGCTGAGAGGAAAGAAGGAGAGAGTGAGAGACTGCATTTAGCACAGCCTGTTTATACCTTTTCTTTACATCAGTGAGAGGATAGGGTCAGCCTGTAACCACTTCTGGGCCCAGGAATTTCATTATGTTAATTGGGACAGTTATAACACGCAATCTACAATACAAAGGCTGAATAAATGTTGACATTCGATAAAGTGGGCAGGGTTAAACTTGGGTAAAAGCCCATGGTAAACTTGACCCTGACCGATCATACAGAAGGATGTCCTGCCCAAATGGCTATGCATTTATCCCTACACGGTCTATTCAAGTCTAGGCGACACAGCAAATGTAAGATAAAGTAGGCTGAAAGATAATGTAGAGAATGGAGGATAATGTAGAGAGTAAAAGATAGCATAGAGAATGCAAGATAACATACAGGGTGAATGATAATGTAGAGAGGAAAAGATAGCATAGAGAATGCAAGATAACATACAGGGTGAATGATAATGTAGAGAGGAAAAGATAGGGAAAGATAAGTGAGCAAATGAAAGTTGTCCTTGTGAGCTAAATCTGACCTAGAGACTAGAGTAGTGAAATCAGTGGTGCAGATAATAGAATATGTAGTACCTGATAAGGATTATGGTTTAGAATAAATTTCTTTCTCTGTTTTTTTTTTTTAAGTTACCATCCTGGATATGAACATCAGCCAGTTCCTGAAGAGTTTGGGCCTTGAGCATCTGCGGGATATTTTCGAGAGGGAGCAGGTGAGAATCTCACTATGAAGATCTGAACACGCTTTTCAAAGCTATGCAAATGCAGGCGCGTCATTCGGCTTGCTGTCATCGTGTTTCAGCATCCCCGCTCTGTTATTTCCATCCATTCCCGCTGCAGTGAAGCACCGTTTCACTGCTCTGCTTGATTGGTCTCTCCGTGATGCTCGGCGTCATGATGGGCGGAGGGCTGAAGGTCCTCGACTCCGAGTTAATCACGCTGAGTCTCGCCGGCCGCTCATTTGCACATAGATGAAGAGAACAGGCTCCTACAGCGCCATGTGAGCAGGAAGCAGCCATGATTGTGTGGCTCACTTTACTTCCTGCTACCGTTTCTTTTTCTCTTTTTGCTGCTTGTTGCATTAATATCTTCAGTGAGGTCATGAGTTTACAACTCCTTTCTTGTCAGCTGAACCCCTGCCATCTAAATCACTTGTAGCCCATTGCGAGTAATTAGGCTTATGTTAAATGAAGCATAACAATATCATATCACAATAGTGGAAAGCATCTTCAGCATATACAATATGTATCAGTATTTTTTCAGAGGTTTTATAACCAGAGCAGCAAGTGTTAGGGATGTAAGCAAAGAGTTACTCAGAATGAACAGATACAAATACAGATAGAAAAAGTAGATGCACTATTCTTTTTTCCTTTTGCTACAAACGGTCACAGAGCATCAGGATGAGGTGGAAGGTTTGTGTGGGCTCCCTGCCTTATGAGCAGGAGGTTTTTTCTTTTATGAAGCCATGAGTGAGCAGTCAGATATGTAACCAGTGGGACAAACAAAGAACACATTCATTAATATGAATGTCTGGCTCTGTTATGTACTTACAGCATTTACGAAATCTCTAGACAAGAAATATTATGAAGCGGAGTGATGTAGCTGAGGTCAAACTGTCAGTGCAATAATTATACATGTACAGATATTTGAAGCACTAAACAGATGCAGATTGTTATTGCTTTGCAGCTATAGTTATTAGTTTTAGACATTTTTGTCCGACATTCATAATAATTAAAGTGTTTAATTGGTGTAACACTTGGCCAAAAAATAGTTTTTAATGTATAGATATAAAATTTAATGTATTATTAATGCTACTTCAAATCTTTTATATTATTTTTTTTTGTAACTGTTGTGATTTATTGCTTTATAACTTCTCTATTTTACTATTTTCTAAACATCTAGGATAAAAAATAGAATTTAATGATTCTAATATAATAGTAATATTCCAATACTACTAATAAAAATTATAACATAGATATAATATATTTTTATGCCATCCCATCCACATCAGCATCTCGGTGTGCAGCATGCCCCTGTTGATGAGAGGATGAGTAACTCGGCTGAAGGCTTGTAAACAGGCTTATCATAGCCGGTGGTGTGCTAGTGAAATCACCAGTGTGTGAGGGAGAGCTGATGGAGGCTCATGCAGTCGGAATAAAGAAAGAAATTTTAAAATCTGGAGGAGTGCCACATCAGTGGCAGACTGCTGCCTTATCTCGCTCTGGCTTAGCATCTCTCTCCTCTGCAGGCTTTCATCTCGCTCTGCTTCTCACTGCAGCATCCGTTAATAATAAATCTTCATCTGGGTGTGTAGGAGGGATTTTCATATAGACGACGACAGGATTGTGCGATAAGGGTGTCTCCTGCATCACACCGTTTAATCCCCTTCATGCCATTTCACTGCGCTTGTCTTCCGAGCAGGATGGTATGCATAATAGCAATGTTGTAATCTGATCGACTATCGCTTTGTCTGGTAGATCACTCTGGACGTGCTGGCTGATATGGGCCATGAGGAGCTGAAGGAGATTGGCATCAATGCGTACGGTCACCGCCACAAGCTTATCAAAGGCATCGAGAGACTGCTGGGCGGTCAGCAAGGTCAGAACACCTTGGTTATTTAGTAAAAGTCATGGCTTCTTGAGTTATTTCACTTATTATTTAATCACATGTTTGAAGTTTTGCATATTTGACATGAAATGAATAACAGGCTTTTTCCTTTTTTTTTATTTTATACCACAGAGCTGTTGAATTCTTTGATTGGTCATAAGCAATGAAACATTATACACAGATATGGAATATTAAAAATGTGTGTGTGTGTGTGTGTGTGTGTGTGTGTGTGTGCGCATGTGTGCGTGTGTGTGTGTGTGGGTGGCTGACCTGGCAGGTGCCAATCCATACCTGACATTCCACTGCGCGAGTCAGGGCACAGTCCTGATTGACCTGGCACCGGATGATAAAGAGTTTCAGTCTGTCGAAGAGGAGGTGAGTCATGATTCCTGACCGCATTTACAGCATGTTTCCATGAGACAAGTTACAAAAAGATACAGCTTGGTGTCTTGATGCAGTTTTTGTGTGATTGATGCATATTAATTTTAGTCCTACTAGTAAGGACAAAGATCTTCACAGTATAATGTCATCACAGTGAACAAAAATGAAATTTGTATCTCGTCACATTTCCAGCAACAATCAGTTTTAAAAGGAGATATGTGGTGTAACAACCCAGTAAACATAGATTTACAGTGAATCTAGAATAATTGACAGTCTTCCAGCGTGAAAGATGTGCTGATGTCATGATCGAGATAGTTTTGACTTTATTCCTATAAATTAAAATCTATTTATCATTACAATTTGCCAAGTATATAGTTAACACAGATTAAATACACTGATGAGCCATAACATTAAAACCACCTGTAGATTGCCATTGTGCCATCAAATGAGCTCTGATCCATCAAGGCATGGACTCCACAAGATCTTTGTTGGTGTGGTGTGGAATCTGGCACCTAGATGTGAGCAGCGAATCCTTTGTAAGTGGTGTAAGTTGTGGGGTGAGGTCTCCATGGATCAGACTGGTTTGTCCAGCACATCTCACAGATGCTCAGTCAGATCTGGTGAATCTGGAGCCCAGTCAGCACTTTGAACTCTTCCAAACAATTTCTGAACACTTTTTGCAGTGTCTCAGGTTGCATTATCCTGCTAAAAGAGACCACTGCTGTTGGGGAATACCCGTTAGGTAGGTGGTACATGTTACATGAATGCCAGGACTCAAGGTTTCACTTCTTCAGGTAAGTGGTGCAGACATGTGTTCATCCATGTGATGCCAAATAAAACATTCATCATCAGCATTCATAGACCAGTCCACTTTCTTCCATTGCTCAGTGGTCAGGTTCTGATGGTCACATGCCCATTGTAGACATTTTTATGAGTGGACAGGGGTCAGCATGGGCACTCGGATCGGTCTGCGGCTACATAGCCCATATGCACTGCTTGCACTGTGTGTGCCAATAACTTTCTATCATAGCCAGAATAAACTCTTTCGGCAGTTTGTGAAACAAACACACGTCAGTGAGCCTTAGGTGCCAATGACCCTTTCACCAGTTCACTGGTTTTCCTTTGACCACTTTCTTTAGGTTCTAACCTGATGTTTTGGAAATGCTCTGACCCAATATATATCCCACCCCTTGACAGGTCCAACTGTATCCAGATAATGTTATTCAGCTGTCAGTGGTTTTAATGTTATGGCTTATTGGTGTATCTTTGTTAGCGGTGCCAGATTTGAAAGACAATAGGGATTAAAAAGCTGTTTGCTGTCCTGCACCGGCCAGCGCAGATGTGTTCTAACAGCACGGTCATGTATGTTTGATAAATAGGTGTGTACATATATACAGGGTTTTTGCATGTAAACTTTTCTATTATCTCCAATAGTACTTTAAGAAAAATGCAGCCTGAAGGTTACTATAAATAAATGCTGTATATATGTGACCCCTAGTTTCTACCTTGGAGAAGTGTTTTGTGAAAAGACAACCAGAAATAAGATTTAATAGCTTGTGTTATGGAAAAACACTTGAACTGAAGTCCTGTAAAATAGCAGCTGTCAGTGTTAAATGTGTTTTTTTATGCGTGTGTGTGGTTTAGCTGCAGAGCACGATCAGAGAGCACAGAGATGGGGGAAACGCCGGCGGAGTCTTCAGCAGGTACAACATCCTGAAGGTAAGCTAGAGCTGTACATGAAACATGCAGAATAACACACTCATTAAAGTGATAAATGTTTATTTGTTGTGTTTGTTATAGAGGCATAGTTGGTGGGGATTAATGTGTGTGTCTCTGTCCATGTGCAGATCCAGAAGGTGGTGAATAAGAAGCTGAGAGAGAGATATGCACACAGACAGAAAGAGATCGCAGACGAAAACCACAACCACCACAACGAGCGCATGCTATTCCATGGTATGGCTTTTCTTTGTTTTCTTTCAGAATTGTTTAATGGAGTCTGGTCATTTTTGGAGCATAAAGTAGCAGTCACACTGGACTGTGCTCATTTGGTCTTCAGCTCCTTAAATCTGTGTTCAGAATAATTCCCATATTACCTTGACTGGAGTGCTTTAATGCAGTTATTAATAAATGCGGCTCCCATCTGAACCTAAGAACACTGACTGCTAGCTAATTATGTCAACCAAAATGCAGAAACTGTGTTACACAAATAGACATCAGTGATCATCTGATTAGCTCTCAAACGGCATGTTCTGTTTTTTTTATGGTTAGACACATTGTGAAGCTTCAAACTAAACTCTGTCCTACATCTTGGATCTGTTTACTCACAGAGGATGTCATCAGTTTTTGTTAAACTGGAGAAGTCCAGCCTTGTGACATATCTCATGTGTTTTTCTTCTCCTTGCCCAGGCTCTCCTTTCATTAACGCCATCATCCACAAAGGTTTTGACGAGAGACACGCCTACATTGGGGGAATGTTCGGAGCGGGGATCTACTTTGCTGAGAATTCATCCAAGAGCAACCAATATGTGTACGGTATCGGCGGCGGCACCGGCTGCCCCACACACAAAGACCGCTCCTGTTACGTCTGCCACAGGTACAGCAGCTCTCAATAGCAGTGTGTTTAATTAACCAGTGTATTGTGCTGTGGGCTAGTAATAATGTATTTGTTTGTATTGTGCAGGCAAATGCTGTTCTGCCGCGTCACCCTGGGTAAATCCTTCCTGCAGTTCAGTGCCATGAAAATGGCCCATGCACCTCCGGGGCACCACTCGGTCATCGGGCGGCCCAGCGTCAATGGCCTGGCCTACGCTGAGTACGTCATCTACAGAGGAGAGCAGGTCAGGGTTCATTCTTTCGTGACGAATATTTAGTCCCTTCATCTAGCACTGTTGAGTCATTACAGCACCATTCAGGAGTAGGAAATGTAATGAGGCTTAAACCACAAATCCGTATTTCAGACCACTCAAAACACATGTGGTCAGACTTTAATTAATAAAACATTTGTAATGTTGACCGACTGCTGTGGTATAAAAGGAATAAAACTCTTCATTCGATGTACTTTTTAATACGAGATTGGGAAAATGCTCTTACAATCACCACAGAAAGTTCCCCCCCCCCAAGTTGTTAATAGTTGATTTACAGTTGTTTTCTTTCCTCCAAGTGATTGTGTTTATCAATCTTATCAATCTTTAATCTTATCAAAATCTCATACACCAGATAGATGCTTTAAACGATCAGGTATGAACATATGGTAAACAGGTGTAAATAGCTCTCAAGATTACAGCAAGAGAATTCCTGAGATTGCTGCCATGGTAACTAATGACCGACAAGGCCCAGGGTCACACGGTCCGATTCAGGTACAACTGATGAACTCTACCGCTGCATATAGGGCCCAGTTGCCACTAGAGGGAGCAGACAGAATGCAGATGGAGGTGGAGGAGGATAATGGCGGTAATAAAAATAAAAATATATTGATTTTTGATGTGCCCCCAGTATTAATGTTACACAGCCCCTCTCCCTAAAAGTATATAAAATCACAGAAGCCTAGCTGTTCATGTCTGGGTGGGTAAAAGGTTGTTTGGTCAACTCTGTATCAGCCACCGAAGCTCATGCTAGCAGTACTTGCTGTCTGGATCAACTTTCAGCTTGTCCTTGTATTTAGATGTGTATGAGGCAGAATGCAGTATTTTGTCTAGACAGTATTCTGATGATGTATGTAGTGTGTTATAAAGTGTGTTAGAGCATTCTAATACACGCAGTTGTCAATATCTATGGAAATGATGCATGTGCTTATCAGCTGTCTCCTGAAACCTTGTCATCATAATGTACTGCTGTAAATACTTTCGTTTCACTGGTTTGGTTGTTTTTTTGTTTTTGTTTTTTTTTTTTGCACAGGCGTACCCGGAGTACCTCATCACATACCAGATCGTGAAGCCGGAGAGCACGGCGCAGCCGCCGGCCGCAGCAGAGCAGAAATCTTGAGTGTCCAGAGCTCATATCGCGCACATTGCTCAGACTGTTACACTCCCCTTTACACATATTCTGGCCTCCAGCTGATCCTCATCTTTGTCCAGCCTTTACCTGACCTCTCTGTCTCATATCTCACATAGCTCATACCTGCAGCGTTAATGTTTTCAAGCAACCCTCCTCCACTAGGTGTTTCCTGGGTCAGAGGTCACAGGTCAGAGGGTTGAGAACTGAAGTGATGGAAGACAAGTGACACTTTTTCCTTTCTTTTTTTTTCCCCATTTAGTACTGGTTTAATCAGTACACATTTCTCTTCCCCTTTTTGCCAGTGCTTTGTTTCTTTAAACCATTTTATTGTGAATTATTTTAAACCTAACACACTACAAGATGGACCACATCACATTAATGCTCTAGGGACCTGCCATGTTTGTTTTTTTTTCTCCATAATAGTGTTCCATGGAGCCTCTCGTCTCTGATCTCTGACTGTTTTTTATTTATTTTTTTTTTATTTGAATTGTTGTGAAAGCCTGTTGGACGTTGCGTGGGAACCCAATTCTCCAATGTGAGCCTTTAATAGCAAAACGTTTAAGACATGGAATTTTTTTGGTTTTTGATTTGCACAAGAAAAGGTCAGACGTATCACCTCTGTTAGCATATCTGGATTATAAAAATGCATTCTTTTTAAAAGACTTGCACTTTTAGGAAGGGTTTAACTTATTCTAATGAAACCAAGAAATGGCATTTATGAAAACAAACATTTCCTGTACCAATTGTGATGGATGGGTGCTTTGCTAAAAGCTCTCCTGTCTTTGCTCTTGTTTTCTGATGAAGAGCGGCTTTGTAAGTAGAGCTTTTTCTTTCCTGTCCTCCGGTCACTTTGCTTTCAGTGACGTTTTTTTTTTTTCGGTTTTTGGACGACACCAGAGCGATCTGTATTCTCGGTCTCATTCCAGCGTGATTCTCATTCACCTCTGAGACACTACTGACATTTCAGCATCACTGATGCACATTGACAGGTTGTGTAAAACAGTTAGGAAGTTAACATGCCCCCCGGAGAGATCTGTTATTTGTGGGAAGTTGTTGTTATTATATTTTATTTTAAATCACTTTAATGGTGTGTATGGAATTCCACTTCTCCACCAACACAGTACTGGTGCTGTACAGGGAATCAGCTATTTTTTTTTTCCATTTTTTTTTTTCCCTTAATAAGCAGCCCACATTTTCCACCATTCGAAGATATGAACGATTATGCAACATGACCAGGTGTAGGAGTTTCCCTAATGGAAAAAATAAGCGTGTAGGATGGTTCGAGAACACACATTACCATTTAGGGTCAAATATTTCAGCATCTGTTCACAGCGCAGATATTTCCCTAGACAATTGACATGCAAGATGGATGCATGTTTGTGCTTCTCTTAGTAAAGCTGCTCGAACGAAGTCTTATGTTTTTCAGGTAAGAGTGCCGAACGTCTCTTTCGGAGATTTATGATTCATACTCGTGATATCAATTTTGATCTAATTATTTCAAACCAACACTGTTCACGTCTTATTTAAATAACCGGGTGTTGTCATGGCAACATGAAATCCGACATCTCTGGTTCTTGGTTCTGGCCCAGCAGTATTTTTGTGCTGAAACAGAGAACCAGATACGGAAACGTACAGAAGGTTATTTTCTTGTTGTTTTTTTTTTGTTTTGTTTTGTTTGTGTTTAACACCAGCACCATGTTGGTGGAAAAGGGCACAACCGTCTTTTTTCACCTCTCAGCCTGAACCACTTCACATTTCACTTGTATCTAATCACCCCCCCCCTTTTTTTTACTTAATTTTACTTTAATCCAAATGTGATGAGCTATTTACCACAAAGCAGACTAATTGAACAGTCCTCAATCGTGTAAACCAGTCTTAATAAAGTACATATGTCATTACGTGCTCCTCATGTCAGGTTTGTCATCTGTCCCTCTTTTAGCACCGGTGTGTGTGGTGGTGTTGTGACTCACATTCACTCATGTTCCATGGAAAAGATGTCATTCTTCTCATCTGAACTGATTGCACAGCAGGTGTGAGGGTTTGGGTTGAAAGCGGCTGCCTCTTAGTTTGTGAGTGGGTTGGATTGTTTGCACTTTACAGCCGATTATCATCACACTCTCAGACAGGGGAGTGATGTTGTAATCATGCCTCTTACCAACACAGCCAAAACACCTTCCCTAGGAAAAAAAAAAAAGCATAATGAATGATGACGTGGCAGCAGTTTCATAAAGAAGCTAGTTCGCTTTTGTTGAAATGTTAAAAGCGGGGTTTTTTTTTTCCTTCCCATTTACTGTCCTGGTGGCATTAGGACTCCTGCATCAATCAAAACCAGCCATGAATACTCATGCAAAGTGGAACCATTTGCACCTTTAATGCACAAATGTGAACAGCTTAAAGATGGAGTCTGAATGGAGAAATGTTTGTTTGAAACAGGAAATCACGCTGGCGGCTTGTTTCCACAGCACGCGGAAATATATTTAAATATAATACAAGCTAATCTATCCATCTGATGTACCTGCATTAGCAGGTCACCTTCCATTCCATGGAACAATATCTGAGAGGGATACACTATCTGTTTGAGATACATCACACTACCTGAACGATGTGGGGTTTTTTTCTTCCTAATGTCTTAGTCTCAACCATACTTTTAAAACCTGAAACTGTATTTAAAGGGTCTTACAGCTAGACACCCCTGTTTAAGAACTCTAATATCCAACATAATCCAGCTCCACAGCCACCATGTTGAGGACTACTGCTGTCTCAAATTACCTCATTTATGGTTTTAACAGGAAGAATAAATTGTGGCATTTAAGAACATATAATATCCCACATGCTGTGTTTAGTTCTTCACACCTCTGAGCGTTTATGAATAACTTACTCACTTGGTTTGAGTAAAACAATTCAGAGATGAGCTACAAAGGACAGTGATTCAACACTATTTACTATCCAGAGATACTAGTGGCATCTTTCTAGTACTTTCAAGACTAGTGGGTGTTACATGACCTACAATGTTGGCGGAGTTGTTTTCCCTGCTTCTGCTTTCAGATTGTAAGAGTATGTGGGAGTGTATTTTTGCTGGCACTTTTCTAGAGTGTTGCTAGGCTGAAAAGTTTGGCTTTTTTCACTTGGAAAAACTTGTGCAGTTGCAGATCGCCTCCACAAGGGGGTGCTGTGAATCCATGTATGCAGTGAATCATGGGGGGGTGAAAACGTATGAATGAATCACACACCAGACTTTCATTAAAGAACGTTGTTGTATTTGACAATGGAAGTCAAAGAATAAATAAAATATACATACACAACAAATCGCTTTAAAAATCCAACTGACTGATATTGCCATTGGCAATCTAAACGTCTCGGTGGACGGATACAGTAAAAAGTATTGCATTCATCAGTGATGTGGTGACAGACCATGGAATTTACATGGACACAAAGTAAAGCTCTAACGGGCGTAACAAACGCACAGTATTCAGCTGTTGTATCTACTCCGGTCATGTGCAAAACAAAACCTCAGCATATTGCATCACTTAAAAGTGCTCTTTTAAAACAAAGGTGCCCGCATTCGTCAGTGAAGCGATTAAACCCCCGATTCAGTGTTGAGATGATTTCTGCTCCAAGAATCCAAAGGTGGAGACTCTTACTGAGCTGTGTCTTAACGTAAGGACTGCAAGCATCTCTAGCCAATACTCTTTACCCAATGCAGTCACACAGAGCAGCAAGAGTTGTAGCCACCAATGGAACCACGTTTACAAAAGAAATAAAGGTTACAGTGGTTAGACCTATCAAAGTGACCTAGGGAAATCGTCACAAAACACATCTGTACCAAAATTATAAAAAAAAAAAAAAAAAGAGAGAGAACATTCCATTCCGGAGAATTTAACGACCTTTTTATCTGCGACCCGTACTGCAGAAATTATGCCCCAGCCTGCTACTGTACAAATTATTAGAGACAGAAAACAAGACGTCAAGAGCAAGATTGTACCATGTGATAGACATCTGAAACACAACAGTGCTTTGGTGGCAACTGGGAAGAGGCAGGGAGATGTTATTGCTCTGTTTCTGTGGAGAGACGGAGACATATTGCAAGTCGAAACATTTTAGTCAAGAGTTGCCTGTCTGTCTGCCTCCCAAGATCCAATCCCACAGGGAAGGAGGATGTGCAGTATGCGATTGCCCAGGCAGGCCCTTCTGTGTCCTGTACCTTCTCTGTACAAGGCACTGACCAAAAACAATATATTACAACAAAAACTAATGAGACATGCCGCACAAACCCCCTGACCATGAGCAGGTTCAGTCTGTGCTGGATAAGCTCAGTTGTTTTCTTTCAGACTGAGTAAACAAGGAGGGTGAGAACAGAAAGTCAGCAGTACTGGACACAGTGCGCAGTACCTGCCACAGCTGAAGGGCCTACTGCTCTTTGTCAGGAAGTGAGAGTGTGAGGAAGGATGTCCCTACCCCCACGGCTTTCATTCGACCCACCCTACCAAACCACACAGCAGGGCTTTGGAAGAACCCGTGATGTTCATTCTTCTGATATTTTTGTCTCTGTCAAGTTCATAATTGATTACTAGAGACCCCCCTTCCAGCCAACCAGTCAAACTTCTAGCTGTTTGGGTGAAAATTGGTGCAGATTCCCTGAACCCCCCTCAGAGTGAATGTCCACACTAGTATCCTTCATTAGTGAGTCTGAAATGTTTTGCCATCGGTGGCTAAGCATTTTATCAGCAGCTAGGTGAGGTGGTGATAGGGCTCTGCAAGTATGACAGGCTACTGGGCTGCCCGTGTGGCCCGACCGGCCCCACAGGGAAGCTGAAGATAAAGGGTGAGCTTGTTGATGGGGAAGACTTGGGGCCCAGAGTGGCTGACGGGCTTGCTGCCTCCACTGAACACGACGTGGCCAGCACCTGTGACTCAAACTGCAGCAACTGGCCCATGAAGCTGAAGTTGGGCGAGATGATGCTGCGTCGCTGCTTGACGAACTCGAAAGCCTCGTCCAGGCACACGCGCTTCTTCTTCATCAGGTATGCCAGGCAAATTGTGGCTGAGCGTGAAATCCCTGCTTGACAGTGAACAAGGACACGACCATTGGAGTCTTTCACCGAGTCTGTGGGAAAGAAAATGGAAAATTTTTGTTAAATATAAACAGACCCAGAGCACACCCTCCAGTCTGAACAGTTGGCCTGAAGAATTGTTAAAAGGAACAAAAGAGAAACCGACACTGTCTAATAACTCAAAGTGGTATCGATGGTTCAAAAGCAGCCCGACACCTCAAGTGGGAGAACAGTTCTCACACCAACAGTACTGCCTGGGGGGGATGTTTCACACCCTATGCCCCACTGGAACATGTAAACGTCGACACCCTGTCATTACTAACAAGATGCTAGTCATTAATTCAGAAGTGAGAAATCAGTGGCAACACAAAGGGAGAGAATAATACTTTATTTTTTATTGCTCTACTGTGTATCATCTGATTTTTAATTAAATGTTAAATGTTCAATGTGAACCAAAACTCTTAATAAACATAAAAGTCTCAAAATCAATTCATTAAAGCAATGGCATAAAGGAACGTATTCTGGTTCTTGCATCTTTATCCAGTACCAGAAGGAACCTTGTGTATAATTTAAAGCTTGCAAAAAAATTGTTGCAATTTCTCTGTGACGTAGCTCACAAACCACCCCCCCCCCAGAAATCACCATGTGCATATATAATGACTGAAGGAACAGAGTGCTGCTGAATGGTGGATGAGTCAGACCCCAGTCCCTGAGCTCCGCACTCTGATGCATTCATACATGCTCACATAGCCCCCTCCTTTTTTTCCAAGCATTGGGTTTTGATGCAGATGATGTGTGCTGCACTGAAATCAGATCTTGAGGATGCCCCACTCTTCTCCACCACCCACAGTCTCAGAGATCCCTGCCTGAGGGGGAACCACCCATACTGCAAACTGACCCGTCCCTCTCTACAAACAGCAAGAGCCGCTCTTTCCTGCATCTCTGACCATGCTCCAGCCATTTTTAATACATCACCCATCAACGAAGCACAAATGAATGCACACGCTTTCAGGATGGAGAAATGGGTGAGAGATTAAAACAGTGGGTGTGACACGAATAACCTAAACAGACTTCTGTGTAATGCAGATGAGTCTGTTAATCACTGATTGACATGGAGCCATTCACAAGGACAAGAAAAACAGTGAAAAGCAGCAACGCTGAGCGAAACCCATTTCCAACAATTTACTCAACACCAATTTAGTCCTGCCCAGTTGATTTGCACATGCTAAGTGATTACTAGGAAAAAGGGAAAGTCCGGTCATGTGATTAGAATCAGATCAGTGGGCTCACCTATGAAGTCGATGGCTTCGATGAACCAGGAGCTGATGTCCTCCTTGTGATTGTCCTCCACTGGGATGCACTTATACTGGTAAACTCCTTCAAAGTGGTTGGGGCAATTTGAAGACACATTCAGCAGGGCAGAGATGCCCATGCCATCCAACATGTCTTTTTTGGACGCGTGAAAGGCACTGCCGAGAAACAGGAAGGGAAGGATCTCCACAGGTCCACCCTGAGAGGAAGAAAATGAGATGGTTTTGTGCCAGCTTTAGCAAAGGTTACCAAGTTACAAGATTGCATATTTGCATTTAGATTTATTCATTTATTCAGAAAAAAATAGTGTACAATTTCCTTTAACGAGAACGGTGTCCTCGAGGGTGCATGTTTCACCTAGAAGATCTTTTGTACGGAAATGGACTGTACACTACACTAATGGACTGTACACTACATGCCTCTGTCTACATACCAGCCTATGACAAAGAAGGGTCAAGTTTAGTATTATATTTCAGAGAGTGTTTATTTTGAGCTGAGCAGATGAGAGTTGCTCAGTGACCCAAAAGTCCAGTTTGTCAGCACTGGGATTCAAACCCACAATCTGTTCTACAGAGCCTAAAAGCAAGAATCCCCCCCCCAAACACATACCCCCCCACATAATATCGTCATGTTCGCATGGCCGGAAGCGGAAGCACCCATATTGATTTGAGGTCGCTGACCTGCTTTTAAGCTAAAGCCAGGAAATGATGGACGAGTAAAACAGAGCCGAGTAAAGATAGCTACCGGCCGGAAAAATAAGAGCTTAATGACACCAATCGATGGACCATTAAGGCTCCATTTTGTAGCCCAGGTTACTGTAGGCCAGCTAATGCGCTGCTGGACATTAGAATTTCCCCTAAACCCCCCTCCAGGCTGAGATGTGAGCTTGATGGTGATGGGTCTCACCTGGTCGTGTTGTGGAGTTGTGCAGGAGGTACAGCTCGTTTCAGTGCTGCTCTGAGCAGAAAGCATGGGCAGAGATTTGCTCTTTAAACAGTAGTCTGGATAGAGAGAGAAAAATCGCTCGTAGCCTCCTGTGAAGAAGAAGAAAGATTCAAAGTGTAAAATATTAGGCTTGTATATCTGAAATAGGATCAGATCACGTTAATGTAGGACTGCGATTCTTCCAGTGAGACAAAAAATTTATCTACATGTCGTTTTTTTGTCACTAAATTGCTGAAAGTCCCTGAAATGATTTTAGATTCAAACACACTTCTCTAACTGTTCCTTTATCTGAAGGATTAATAAATCTAAATATTATGTCCGAAACTGCGCTTTGCTTTATTTTATTTCCTAAAGCCTCCTGAAATTCCAAGCTATAAGCAATCAGAACACATTACAAGGTGTTTACTGTTTCCTCTTTGCCTGGAGATGGACCAGGCCTGCTGGAGATCAGATTTTTTTGAAACAAATAAAACACAGAACGCAGGCCTGCGCATATTGTCACCATATAATCACTATTCTTTATGGGCGAGGTGTTGGGAAGAAAAGAAAAACAGCAACAAAAAAACTGTTTAGTAGCCTACCGTTAGGTCAGCAAAGCCTGTGATCATGATATATATTCAAGCTGAAATGCTGCAGTTTAAAATGCGCTCCCTGATGTAGCCTAGATATATCACTAAAATCTTATTGAGATGTATATTGCGCAGAGAGAGAGAGAGAGAGAGAGAGAGATGCCCAGGGCTATCTATATGAATAACTGAATGTCTATCTATGAGAGATGATGTAAGTCCTAAATGTAATATCTATCTATCTATCTATCTATCTATCTATCTATCTATCTATCTATCTATCTATCTATCTATCTATCTATCTATCTATCTAAATAAATAAATAAATAAATGTGTTGTTTCTTTCTTACCTTTGAGAAGATAGACCTCTGTGTTAAAGGTGTCCCTGCCCAGTGCGTTAAACACCAGCCCGATGGTGCTGTCCTCTTTGAGAGTGGCCGCATCCGGAGTGCGCTCGTCGTACAGGATGACGGCAGAATAGAGGCCCGAGATCAGTCTGCTCTTCACCTCTTCATCCCCAGCCAGGATCTGGTCCAGAGACACGGAGCCCTTCGCTCTCCGGCGCACGATCGTATTGCAGCGGACGTTGACCGCGCTCCGGATGTGGCAGGCGCTGAACGCCAGGAAGGAGCGACAGTCCAGCACCAAGCACCTCGCCGTTCCGTCCTCCTTCAGCAGCCGCTTCAGCACTCCGCACTCCATTTCGCTCAGCTGTTCCATCCTAACCGCGTTGTCGTGGTGGTGGTGATATCGATAGCGTGTACGGGTGGCCCTTTGTTTGTTTTTTCTCCTCTTCTCTCTTTAGAAATGAAACAGTTGAGAAAAACACAGGTTCCGTGTTCACAGCCTCCTCTGCGCACTTATCCTCCCGAGAGCATTACTACCACAGGCGGAGAAGCTCTTTCCGTTTTTATGAATGGGCGAGCTCGCTTCCATAAAAGGAGCGCGACGTCACAATGGCGATGACGTCTTCTACTAGCACCATTCATTAAGCGCGAGCGCCTCTTCATTCATAAAAAGAGACGAGGAAGAAAGCCGCGGTGCTGGCAGCAGGGCGCAAAAAAAACAAACAAACAAACCTAATTTTTCCTAACACTAACCTCATATGTGATATTTATACATTTGTGTTTCTTAATAATGATTCATATTTGAATTAGGTAAGTAGAAAGCCTGGCTGTTTAGAAAAAGAAGAAGAAGAAGAAGAAAGCCATCACACAACCAACCCATCCATCCATCCATCCATCCATCCATACATCTATTCATTTCAGAGATTTTTTTTTTAATTATAGGATCTGAATCTGTAATCTTTAAAGCCATACATCTTAAACCTTTTCATACAGTGACCCCTTTAACTGTTAAATAAAATCCACTGACCTCCTCAGGTCAGATTTGCTTGCAGATTTGCAGATTTGATTTACAGATTTGCTTTCCTGAACATAGATTAGACTCAGGATTTTTCTCAGGATAATAGTCTGGTTATTTATTAGAAGCTCTAGTGTGTTTTATTCCTGAAATGTTCACTCACAGAACACCAACGAACAAAGTCAATAATAAATATCATAATGTTGATAAATGTGGGGTGTGGTTTCCACTGCTGTGAGAAAACTCAATATGTATAAATAAGACTTATTTGAATCAACTAGTAAAAGAAAGTGCTGTTTATACGAATAATAATCTGTGTGGAGATCTGTGGCAGAAAGTCTATGACATAAATTGAAAATATTTTGAGTCTTTGAGTGTTTTTATTAATAAAATAATAATAATGTGTTTTTAAAGTTGTGTTTTCACTAAATAGAAAGAAAAAAAAAGAAAATTGCTGCCCTTTTGATTGATGCTCCTTTAATCATTTTATTGGCACTCCATAGAAATGATCCTTTCCTGCTAAAAACAATCCCATTCCATGGAAGGTGGTGGGGATGATTTACTTTATTTTGACACTACCAAGACTGAAGCAATAAAATATTTTTTAGAACCAAAAAATTAAAATTTATTAAGCACTGATCCAATAGTGACCAATATGGTGACACAAATAATAACACAAAATGCATAAATTATACAGATAATAAAAAAAACTAAATCAGTTGTGGACAAAAAACTTTGACTAACGGATTCTGAGATTTCTTCATTCTTAATTTTCCTCCCATGAAAGAATCCAAATCCGAGCTCTCTCTGTAGGAGGCACTTGTCTTGTTTGGTTTTATTATTAACTCTGTGAACAACACCAATCATTCCATTTTCCACAGCTCTGAATGAAGACGTCGATTATTGCTGAAGACGTATTTATTATCAACACTTAAGATAAGAGTAAATGGTTCACAGGTTAATGATTGCTTCTTCTTTTTTTTTTTTTACGAATGCTAACAGACTGACCCTCCACCACAGGGGCTCTTTAAATGGACTGGAATGAGACAGAGAGAAAATCAGTCACTGGTTAGCCACGGTTAAAAGGAAGACTGTGTTGCTGTTTTTTTTTTAATGCCAAACTTTTTTTTAATGCCAAACAGAATTCTTTGAAATAAAGTGCTTTGCTGCAAAACAAAACATTCCCACTGTGCCCTGAACTATAATCCGCTGCATTGCCAACTACATGACAAACAATCCTCACACATTTGGGTTAAACTTATAACTTCTCAAACAGCTGCTTTACTTCACCTTCAGAAATGAACGTGCCATGAAACAAAAATCAGACAGATAATTTAACACATCTAGTGCCTCTCTTTACGTTCACTTATGCTATTTATTTTATTAATTCATTTCTTGTTTTTGCTCACTTTTAACTCATAATTATTTCCCTTCTTCCCTTCGTCTTCGGTTTATTTAGTCTGTTGCTTCACTGAAACTCAAATCAATCCATCAGAAATGTTACAGGTCAAAGACCTATGCGTTACTGGCTCATTCAAATATTAATGAGGACATAAGAACAGCATGGTGGTGGAGTGGACAGCACTGAAACCTCACAACTCAATTATTCCTGGTTAATATTCCAGAAAGGATATTAAAATACTTATTGGCTTATGTGTGCTCTTCCTAACAATCAGAGGAGAAGAGACTTGGTAAGAGTGTGGTAATGGTCACTCTGGTGGAGCTCCAGTTATGTGTGGAAACTTGCAGAAGGTCAAGCACACTCCACAGATTGGCCTTTATAGCAGGGTGGCCAGACGGAAGTCTCTCCTCTCCTTATTCCAAACTTTTTCCATTTTAGTATTATGGAGGACATTGCACTCTTGGGATTCTCCAATACAGCAGGAATTTTTTTGTAGACTTCCCCAGATCTGTGCCTCAACCCAATCCTGTCTCTGAGCTCTGCAGCCATTTCCATTGTCAGTGTGTATTAATAAATCTTTAATAGGTGCTTTCTAAACACTGTATATATTTACTAGCTTGTGTAGTGAATAATAAACACATTGAATGGTGATAGATAGATAGATAGATAGATAGATAGATAGATAGATAGATAGATAGATAGATAGATAGATAGATAGATAGATAGATAGAATGGGTTCTGAATGGGTTCTGAATGGGTTCTTGAATGATGAACACACTGTCTCGGAGAGTTTCCCTCATTTACAAGACAAAGCTGATTTCAGGTTTTGTACTGACCAGATGTGATTTGAGTAAAGAGGCTGCTGCGTGTAACCTGATCCCACTGAACCTGGAACCTGCTGCAGGAAACCGGCATAAATCTCACACATTTCACTACACGCTCTGGATATCAGATGGATTAATCCATCATGAGGAAACAAACAACCCAAACAAAAAAGAGGGGGAAATAAAATGAAAGGCAGACTAAAAACTGAAAAGCAGTTCATTTTAAAAATGTAAAAACGTTTCCTGTAAACATTTTTAAACTTGTTCCATGTGAGTGCTTGATGAATGTCTTGAGACAAGTCCAGTAACAGCAGAGAGAGTTAAATGTGAATATTCTGCTGCAGTCTACGCCTAGTGCTCCTGCTCTCCATTTAAAACATTTATACTGAACCCGAAGAACCCGCCAACATGATCATTACTACTTTATGAAACAATAAAATGGCATCTTTTGAGTGCAATATTAATAGCTGCTGACAAAATCACTAATGCACGTGTACCTTTGTGTGAACGCTTTCTCTTAAGCTTTGGGAGCTGCCGTGCTCTGAACTCTCCGGATGTTGAATGGAAAACATTTGCATGATTTAACACAAGCTCATTGACGACTTGCTGCCATTTGCATTGTGTTTTGCCATCACAGGCTGAGAAGAGAGCCGAGAGCCGAGAGCCGTGAGCCGTGAGCCGTGAGGCGAGACATGGTCATTATTCACCCACAGGAGGTGATAATGTTATTACAAGGACACACCCTGGTGCAGAAAGCTGACAGAGAGAGAGAATGTGGAATACACACATGCTCACACCTCAACAGGCTGCTCATTATCTGGCCTTTTATTCTATTATACTGTGGTGTGTTTGAGAGAGAGAGTGTTTGCACATACTGTTATGTGGTAAATAACGAGTGTTTGGGTTGCTTCAGGCTGTAAACTTAAATTCTACATGTTTAGGGGCAACAGGTTATATCCTGACTGTAGTGGATCAGTCTGGACATGCTCTGAGGCTGCTGAGAAGATTATAACTTCTAAATCGAATGTTCTTGACCTCTGAACTGGCTTTGTTGAGTTCTTCACTTCAATTAATTTGTAAAAGACTTTTAACAATGGACACTGTCACAAAGCAGCTTTAGAGAAATGACAAGTTTTAGACTATAAATTTAATACATTTAATGAGCAAGCCAGAGGTGATGGTAGTGAGGGAAAAACTCCATGAGGCGATATGAGGAAGAAACCTTGAGAGGAACCAGACTCAAAAAGGGAAGCCATCCTCATCTGGGTGACACTGGAGAGTGTGATTATAAAATCATTTCCTTCCTATAATTGTGTAAAATATAACTGTGTAACAATGTGTATCATTCTAGTTTTAACATGAAGCATATTTTGTTGACGTTATCAACTTCATGGTCTCTAAGTGCTACTATCCACAGCAATCCCATGGATCTCTATGCTGTCCATGTGGGATCATCGTCACAACAGTGAGCGGCCTTCAAGAGACAAGAATCCAACCAGAAGTAGGGCATGAGGCTGGATCAGGCAGGTCCGGAGAGCAGAAGAGATGAGGATCACTGGAATCTCAGGAGTAGCATGTGTAGCTTGAAGGAGAGACAGAAACACAGATTATTAGGTACGCTTATTATTACTTAATGGTTAAGTCCAATGTGTATTGTATGCAGAGTGCAAGCAGGGACTCTGGCAAGACTAGCTGTGCCAGCATAACTAAAATGGACAGCCGGAAGGTGGCACAAACATGAGGGCGTCCTGAGACTTAAAGCTGGCAGCCGCTTTACCGTCACCTGCTCACTGCTGAGTATGACCTTGAAAAAGAATGACACTATTTTCAAAGGCTGCTACTTATTTAGTCTAGCAGAAGTGATTATATGTGTTGTGTTATTATTGTCATAATTTGTTAGAAGCAGTAACACAAACAACCAAAATCCATAAACCAACACTAGATATAACACAGAAACATGCCGAGTATAGACTAGGCTGTTAAACACAGACACACAACAACAACAAAAGCTTGACAGTAAAACATACTGAGACCAGGATGTAAGTAGAACAGGTTTATGGACTCATTAGGGACATCCTGGGGCTGGTGGGTAATGTAGTTCAGGGTCAATACTTTCTTATGAATAAAATAGCTTCTTTTATTGTTTTAACCCCTTTCACATGCTCATATTTTTCCATGTAAGGCTGCATATCTAAAATACTAAAATAAAGTCGCATGAATATGCCCTTCATAAAAATAAATACCAGTTGATTGTGTCTCAGACTGATGTACCTGGTCTTCAGTCAGCGACTGAGCATGTGATATCCAATAAGTACCTCCTCTTTCCGATTTGAGCTTCGCTCTCAGGTTTGCTGTCGTGTTATTTGTATGTTGACGTGTTTCACACTTATGGGCAAGTGTAGGTTTCTGACTAAGTGATGTCAAGCTCTTGTTTCTTTAAAAAAAACCCACCAATCAGGTCCTGTTTTGAACAGATGAGAAGAACAAAGATGGAGGACAAAGTGCTGGTGAATAATTGAGTCTTGTGAATATAAGGAGATGTTGAATCATTGCATTGCCACTGTAGTGTGACTGCACACAAGGAGGTCGAATGACTAGCTAGGATGGAAGAAAAAAATACAAAAAAACCCGATTGAAAACAAAGTACCCTTAATTAGTATTATGTTGTTTAAATGTGTGTGATCCAGATGTGCAGATTATATACACACAGTCCTGATGGCTGCCATATTTGCTAGAAATGTAGCCCAAGCAAAATTCAGACAGCAAAATAAACACAGATCTATGTTTGGGTTAATTCACTCGATCCACCTCATGGACAGTTGTACTGAACGTTTCTTAATCCTCCACCAGGACATTGTGACGTGGGTGGAGGTGAAGTTGTCGGCCTAGCCGTTAGTGTAGCATTGCAGAACAAACTGAATTATGTATGTGAGCCTTTGAATGTTTCAGAGTGGAAAGGTTTTGCTGTGATGTGATGTGTGTGTGTGTGTGTGTGTGTGTGAGCTCACTGTGCAAAGCTATGCCAATCTGACATGTGTCCTGTCGCCATGGCAGCCAGTGCACACGTGTCGTGCACAGAGCTCTTTTGAGGAACTACATGTGAATCTGAGGTAGCTGTCATAGCAACGGAGGGACGGCACATAGAGAGGTGAGGACAAGTTAGAAGTGGCAGTGGACATGTGTGGTTTCCTTGAACCTAGTCATTTGACGTCAAGCTGTGTGTGTGTGTGTGTGTGTGTGCTGCAAATAAAGTGGCATCTTTCATAAATCTCTGGGATCCTACTAGCCCATCATCCTTTCTTTCTGTCTCTCGGAGTTGATCTGATAAGCAGGAAGGGCTTTGGCTTTCGGCTCTGAAGGATGAGTCACTCGATCCACTTCTGTCGTATTCATTAGGGCCGTGTCTCCCAAACGCTGTGCAATCTGTCCATCTCTATCCCCTCCCACCACTTCACCGTGAAGCCGACTCACATTCCCCGGCCTCTATGCACCTACTCTCCTCCTCCTCCACTCTGTAATCCAGAATGAAAGCTCCGACTGTGTCTGCATGCGGGTGAGAAAATCTGTGCCAGTATTCAGGGGTTATGAGGTTACTTGGCGAGTTATTCTCTTGAGAATTGCTGGCATGGTTCACTCTCACAGGCCAGTGTTGTGCTGGACTCTAGCTTAAGGTGGGCCTTGGTTTACTCATTGAGCTTCTCGAGACCACCCAGTTAATCTGCTAGCTTTAAGAGTTTTATTGATGATACACCAGAGTGTGTGTTTGCTGTGTTTGTTGTTATGTTTTACTGCTCCATGCCACTTCTTTTAATTAGTTAACCAGTCTAGATTTCATCTCTCTCTCTCTCTCTCTCTCTCTCTCTCATAGTTAATAAAACAAGACAAAACAAAACAAAATCCCCAGCTTGCCATGTTACTGAGAAACTACAAAGTGTAAACTCCTCTGTCCTCAAATCTTTCTCACAGAATGTTACAAAGCACTGAGACTGGAGATTCCTTCCATAACTGATAAATAAATAGATTTTCACTGTTTAATTTAATCTTAGATTATGTGCATGTACAAGTCCCTGTGCTGTGTGCCTCATTAACACTGAGATGTTTTTTTTTTGTGTTCATTAATAAAACATCATTCTGTTCACTGGTCCAGGAGCTGAAAAAAATATAATATGTAATAGCCCTAAAAAGTCACATTTCTAGAATGCGTAAAAAATGAAATAGGTTTTAACTAAACAAAATGAACTGACCACAACCACGGCTACACTCAGTAACAATACCCTTTTATTTTGTTCAACTGGTGGAATTCATAAAGTGTCAATGAGAATCCTACAACAAGAAGGATAAACAAATTTAAGTAAATAAAAATGTTTTTTTTTGTTTGTTTTTTTTTAGTCTGCTTCCTCTTTAAGGTTTCTTCTACCATTTCAGAGAATTTTTCCACATTAGGAAAAACTGATACATTCAACTTTTTGATTTTTACATTTACAAACTTAAAATTTAGATCCTGATTTTATATATTTTATGATTTTATAAATTTCTTTAAAGCTGTTTTGTGACGATGTCCATTATGAAAACTACTATACAAATAATATAGAATTGTATTGAATAAACAGCCAAGTTGAGCATTCTTGGAATTAAACATCAAACTACTAACCTAAAGGTGTGAAAAGCTGATATTTGTGCTTAGCTATATCCTAAATAATAATAATGTAGAAGACCAAAATTTGGCATCTCCCAAATATGTGAACAGGAACTGTGACTGAACAAACGTCTATGCAGTTGACGGAGATGTTTGCCTGGTCTTGTTAGATATTTAGTGTTTAAATCAGATATTACAAGATAAAAGGAA
This sequence comes from Hemibagrus wyckioides, assembly GCF_019097595.1. Classification (NCBI taxonomy): domain Eukaryota; kingdom Metazoa; phylum Chordata; class Actinopteri; order Siluriformes; family Bagridae; genus Hemibagrus; species Hemibagrus wyckioides. Next base: position 12,501,510 of record NC_080727.1, read on the forward strand.
AAGGGCAACGGGATTGAATGTGACGTAAGTCTTACTCCGTGAGTATGATGCACAGAAATGTCAGCATTAACACTCCCTCTTTGCCCACGTGTTCATTCTTGACTGTGTTTTGCTTCCTGATGATTAGTACATCAGTCATGCGGTTCCCATTGCTGTGGAATCTGTTCTAAGGAGTGTCACCTATTCCCTCTGGAGTTGTGTTTGAACAATAAACCTCATTGGAACATGTGCCAGTTCTAACACGTGACTCATCTACTTCTCTGGAAAGGAAGAACTTGAGCTCAACTGTAGCAAAGTTGTGAAGCCAAACATTTCTCTAGCATTACTTGTGCTCAAAGGGCAATTAATAAAATGATTTACATTATATATAATTAATAATAAAGCAATAAAAGATATTTGAGGGATATTATACAAAAGCATGAAGTCCACCTCTGTGAGTTTTTATTCGGCAAAAAATGTAAAAAATGGCTGGATAATTATACATAACAGTAAATGTGTGGGATTTTGTGTAGAAATCTTACTCAGCTAAAATGAACGAATGTATGTAGCTTGCCTTAAATGAAAAAGTGCATGATGTTGATTAAAAATGTAGTCAGGATGTGTTTCTTTAAACATGGAAAGTTACTAATATTTTATTAAAGAGTTATGGAGTGGGGTTAGTGTGTTTTATAAAATCTTCATAACTGTGGTTAGATAATTTCATTCCTTTACTTTAATACAAGTTCCTCCTTGAGCACATCTGATGCAAGGACCTTTACTCTCCTTATCGCTATAGTTTAGTTCCAAACATTTTGTCCTTTTCTAAGTACAAAGTGACATTTTGGCCAGTTGTAGCTGAGATATCTAACTGAGCATGCTAGCCATTCGGGAGTGTAGTCATTGAGTAATCAGCACAGTTACAGTCCTCTCTGTAAGCACTGTAGGGCAATGGCAAGAACCTTCTCTTGTTTTTGCTATAGACATTTAGGTTTCAGATCAAAAGGTAAATATGAGACATTAGATCAGAATTTTAGCTAAAGCGTGATTAAAATATGATTCTACTCTTGGCTTGAGCTCTGAGTTTTGCATGTGAAGTCTGCATTTGTTGTTAAAAAGGATAAACCAACATGAGGACCAGAGAGCTGTAGAGCTATAGGAGATAGCTGAAGCTGAGAAAAGATGGAAATTCAATGATAGACACTGCACAAACACTGGGCATAGCCAATAGCCAATGGCCTGAAAAAGAAAGAAAGCACCGATGTACCTGACACCGAAGAGATTGGCCAAGGAAAACACCTGCAATATTGTGAAAGCTGTGAAGAAAAACCCCAAACAACAGTCAGTCATCACCAACAATCTCCACATGGCAGGGTGAAGGTCTCCCAGTCCACCATTCAATGAAGACTTTGAGAAATATAGAGGCCATTGCACAAGATTTAAATATCTCATCAGCAATATCAGAAGGACAGAATGGAATTGAGAAAGAAATATGGAGAGGAGCCACAAAAGCTCTTTTTTCCACTTTAACCGCTAGCAAAGTGATGGAAAGAATGATTCTGCTCATGATCAAAAACATATGAAGTCATCAGTCAAGCATGATGGAGGTAGAGTCATGACTTGATCTTGCATGGCTGCTTCTGGAACAGACTCACTGATCACTACTGAGGATGGCACTCATAATGTTTGCAGCAGAATAAATTCAGAAATCTAAAGAAACATTCTGTCTGCCAATTTACAGAGAAATGCATGCAATCTAATTCGGAGGAACTTCATCATGCAGCAAGACACACTGCTAACACAATAAAGGACTTTATTAGAGGAAGCTGTGGAAGGTCTTAGCCTTACCAAGTCAATCACCAGACTTTAACCCAATTGAGCAGCACTTCACCTCCTGAAGAGGAAACTGAAGAGAGATTCCCACCTAAACAATCAACATGTGAAAGAAGCTGCAACTGAAACTTGTAAAAGCATCACACTAAAAAGATTGGTGTTGTCACTGCAGTTATTGTAAGCAAGAGATATGCGAACATACAGTATATTTTACTCACCTAAAATGGGATGAATATTTCAAGATGTTTAACACATCCAGATGTTAGGAAAATTATAGCTGAAATTCGTATCGACTGAATCATATTCATCTTTGGATCCCAAAATACTTTCCGAGGGGACATTATGTACTAATTATACACTAATTATAAAAGTCTGAAGGTCAGCACAGTGGCACAGTGTTGTCTCCTCACAGCTCCAGGGTTCGATCCTGAGCTCAGGTTACTGTCTGTGTGGAGTTTCACATACACTTCCTGTTTCTTCCAGGTCCAAAAACATGTCAGTAGGTGGGTTTGCTATACAAAACTGCTCGTTGGTGTGAATGTGCATATGCACTGTGTTCTGTGAAGTTTTAAGTGCCATCCAGGGTGAATTCTCCTACCTCGTACCGAGTGGTACTCTGGATGACTTAATAAATATTAACACTGATGATTTACATTTACAGCATTTGGCAGACACCCTTATCCAGAGCACCTTACATTTATCCCATACAACTGAGGGATAAGGGCTCAGGGGCCCAACAATGACACCTCTGTTGTCCTGTGAAACTCCAACCTTCTGATCAGTAGTTCAACACAGTATCCACTGAGCCACCACTTCCCCGATGCAGGACAAATAGATATAATTCTGATGATTTCTGATTATTTTCTTAAAGCGTACAAGAAAATTCATTTTCTTTTCATTTTCATCAATATTCTGTAAACAGCCAATTAAATATCCAATATCCAAGGTTAAATAAATAAATAAATAAATAAATAAATAAATAAATAAATAAATAAATAAATAAATAATAGCAGCTGGCACTGCTTCTTTGTTGATCATGTAACATTACAGGTAAAATAATTTTTAATATTAATTAAAATTAAAAAATAATTATAAAATTAATATTAATTTAATATATTTTTAATAATTATTTCTAAAATTCACTAGACAACATCATACATAAGATAGAGTCAGAATTGGGTAAAATTGTGCAAAGATTGGAATACTTTAATAATTACTCACTTAAAGCTTGGAATCTAGATGAGCTTTGCATTAAGGATTTGTCACTGCTGTAATGTGACTAACGCAAAACAGAATTTGTGGTTTTGGTCATGTTCTGCCTTTTGTGACATGCAGCCGCAGTACAGGCGTGTACAGGGCGTTTTTTTCTGGTATGCAAAGCACCATGTTCAGGCCACTACACTGTGGTTTCCTCAGACTTCTGCCCTGCAATCAATCCTATATCATTCTCTCACTTACTCTCTGTCATATGATCCCATGTTCACACACACACACACACACACACACAAACAAGCTTCTGTGCATGTGAAAGTCACATCCGGCTCATTCAAAACGCCCTGCTTTGTGTAAGCAAATCACAGAAGGCAGAGGAAGGATGGAGGTCAGGGCATGACTGAAACGCCAAACTGATCATTCTGTGTATATAATGTTCCTGCATGCGCAGTCGTTATTGCCAACTGTAGCTCTGTGGATCGCCCGAGTCCATCAACCGACTGGAGAGACACATAGACAGTGTGCTGAAGAACCCAGGACATGTGACAGGATTACAGAGGACAAAGGACACACAGAGGAATTAATATCAAATGCCACGTGAGTGCTGGTGACCTCGGATACAGGAAACGGAGTAGATTTGTGACACACAGCTCTGAGTTTTAATTCAGCACTTCGGCTCACATGCACCAAGAAACCAAAAATCGATAACTAAGCTGAATGAATGTATCTGTCCATGCTTACATTACTACAAAAGAAATGTTGTAGGAATATTTAGAAATGTTACAGAAGAATGCTTTTCAAATGTCCGAATCGGTACTTTTTGCTCCAAAAAGTGAACGTTTTCTCACAAAAAAAAAAGTGAACGTTTTCTCACTAAAAAAGGTTTAGGATCTTTTGCTCTCTCACCACTAAAAATGTAGAAATGGTGTAGGTGTGTTTATAAAGGTTACATAAAACAATGACAATTTAGAAAGGATAACAGATTCCATGTTGTATGAATTGAAAGTATCAAGACTGTTTGGCAACCCAATTAACAGAGAATGCAGGCCACGTGTTCAGTACTGTATTTTAACTAATGTGTTGCACAAATAAAATTCATGAAATGTTCTAAAATAATGCCATATAATAAGGATTAACATTTCTGCAACTTAAAAAAGGACGGCAACCTCTGTAGCATAAAGCTATGAGAAAACAGGGTCATGTGTAGGGTTGCCAGATTGCTAAAATTTCTATAAAGATGCTGTATTTTTCGTATTTGTTGGCTGATAAAACATATATAATATAGTTAAAGTTCCCTGAATTGATAAATAAACCTTTATTGCCATTAGAAATGTCCATCCAACCTGGAAACCCTGACCCTGTACAATATTGTAAGACTGCGTCTGCTTTCCTCAACCTCCCCCGCCTTCACTTTAATCTCCTGGGTAAACCGATTAAAGCAGGCCGAACCTGCGAGAAGGGATTAAGTGAGAAACTCCATTCATCATTGCTAGTCACTCGATTTCATCTCAGTTAGCTCACTTTATTGATCGCATGAATAAACATCCACTAAATACCACCTAATCCACACTGACCACATAGGAACATTTACAAGTGATGAGCCCTCACAATGAAATACCTTTAACACAGATAAATGGACAGACAAACATACTACTAGATAGATAGATGGAGAGATAGACAGACAGACAGACAAAGAGACACAGAGGTCTAACTGACAGGCAGACAGACTGATTAGAACTGTCAGACATGACAGAGAGACAGACAGATTGATAGATATAAAGATATTTACATAGACAGATAGAATGATAGACAGACAGAAGTACAGGTAGCTTAGACAGACAGACAAACAGACCCCCAGATAGGCAGACAGACGGACGCAAAGCTCTGAATGGGGGACAGACAAGTGATGTAAAGGTAGACAAACAGACAGACAGATATATATATATATATAATCAGATAAACAGACAGAGAGACAGACAGACATACAAGCAGATAGACACAGAGCTTTGACATACAGATTGAATTGTTGTCCCATACAGTGGGTTTTACAGGCGACTGATGCAGCACTGATTTTGTCATCTTTGCACCAGCTCACAGATTTATTTTCAGCTTTATTCGCTAATTATCAGCAGAGCCTCAATCCAGCATGAAGAAGTCAGATGACTCAGTGGATGAGGGCAATCCTTACGCTTTTGCTCTCACTTTTCACCTCGAAACAGAAGCATTTATGAGGAAGAGTGAGGTGTGATTACAGTCAGTGTGTGTTTAACAGCTTCACTCTTTCACTCTCAGGTACTGTGTGTTCAAATGTGTCATCTCACCTTCTTTTAATGTATTTTTAGGGCATGTGGTTAGGACTGCGGCTTCACCATCTGGCTTGAGCATCTGGGTCTTTACTGCAGAGGTTTATGTAGCAAACACACACACACACACACACACACACACTGAAGTTCTCATTGAGGTTAAAACAGTGGCTTGGAGAAAAACTATATACCATTTCCCCTTTACTCCATACTGTAATTGACCAGCTCACTGTTTGGTGTCAAAAGTTCACTTCAAGGCTAATGTTCCTACAAGTAACGGAAACCTGAAAACTTTTGTGTAAACATCCGCTTCAAATTAAATCAAGTCCAGTGATGTTGCATGTGTTTAGAAAGTGTGGGTTTAGAAAGTGTGACTTCCTGTGATTTATATACATAAACTAGTGGATAATAAGCTTTACTATGTGTAAATGTTGGCTCTTCTTGGTATTTAAAATTGTCTATCTAAAAACTACGCAGCGTAATATCATTTGAGACAAGGTACTCATATGGACAGGCAGGTTGATTCGAGTTTCCTGACAAGATTTTTACTCAACATGAAACAAGTTTAATCGATAAAACCCTGAAATAAAAGCTACTGTAACAGAAAATAAATCAAAACCATCTGACCAATCAGATTTGAGAATATAGTGTAAGATATTTTAACACACTACAGATTTAAATCCATCTGTTTGAGCTCTCATCGTAATCTGAATGAGAATCAGTTGCACCCGTATCCTGTACAAATTTCCCAGAGTCATCACTTCTTCCACGGACATCTGCTTGTTGTCCACTTAGGACAATGTGATTATGACCGGTGATATTAAGGTGGCAAGAAGGAGATCCTTCATTTCCTTTTCAAGCTCTTCTTGGCTAACAGGAGGTGACAAAGGCCAGACACAGGAAGACTCCCATCTCTGTGAGTGAGAGGAGGAAGCAGACTTAAAAGAGAAGAGCCCTGGCACCCGGTTTACTCTTCACCCCACCTCCTCCTCCCCCATCCCTCTTTCTCTCTGTGTTATCGTCTCTCGCTTTCACCAGAGGTGATGATGAGGAAGTAGAACATTCTAGCTGTTTTTTTTTTTTTTGAGCAGATATTCGGCCGGATACATGAAAATTCCATCATCAAGAATGTAATTGTATTGAAAACTGGTCACTGGCTGTTTGGTCATTTTAAATCTCACTTCTCAGCTTACACACAGCCATCTCAGCTGTAGAAATTGAGAGAATATATATCAATATTTATTTACAGTTTTTTTTGTAGGAAATAGGTATTTATTACATTTACATTAAAAATAATGAATTAAAGCTTGGTGTTAGAAGTAAAATAATGAGTGACAAGGTGGACATACTGCTGTCACTCCGAAGGTGTGTATATATATTTATTAAAGATCTTTGTTGTTGTTGTTTTTTTATCTCTCTTGAAAATAAGACAACAAAAAATGCAGCTTGTTATCAGTGTAGCTTGTCATGTTATCAAAAAACCTCAAAACATCAACTCCTCTGTCCAAAAAACATGAACTTAAAGTTACAGCTTTACCTCTACCTCTTACTAAGTGCTGACACTGGAGACTCCTTCCGTAAATAATGTCCTCACAGAAAACCTCACTATTATTACACAACACATTAATAAACACCTTGTGATCAATCAGATTCAAGAATATAGCAGTGTTGAAATGTTCCTTACACAACAGGACGACACCATGGGATGATGTATGCAATAATAAATGATCATTGTTAATTCATTATTGTTATATTTGTTAATGTGTCACACAAAGTAAATAGTTTTAATGTAAGTTGGTACATGGATATTTTGCTTCAGTCAGAATTTTGTCTGAACTCCATTTCCCAGCAAACATCACAACCTACAGATAGGGCTGCCATGGACTACAATCCCCAACACACACACACACACACACACTTTGAGCTGTATACACTCGTGTTGTTGTTAACAAGCCTTTGTAGTTTGTGATCGTCTTCCTCGTTATCAATAGTGTTTCAGCTTTTCTCGTTTTGCTCTTGCCTGAAATAGTTTCATTACCTGACCATTGCTTTCTTTGAGTATGTCAGTTGATTTGAATGTGTGCCTTGTGTTTATTATTATTATTATTATTATTATTATTATTATTATTATTATTATTATTATTATTATTATTAAAACTGCCAAATCTGCAGTCTTTTTGTTCACTGAGTATTTACACTGAAATAAATGAAAGCATGTCATGTGAAAACGTTTGAAATACAGGCAGATTTCTGAAATTATGACATTTATTATGACATTATACTACTTTTAAGCATTTCATCCAGAATAGAAGAAACATGATCTGCTGATAGATATAGATAATGAAATGCACTCACGCTTGGTGTCTTTTCTCAGCAATCCTACAGCAAACAAACATGGAGGACCGAGAACTAGTGAAAAGATGAGCCTTGTTAGTCAGTGACTATAAGGATATATATGGCATTGAAGCCAAAAAATAATGTTTCCTTGCTAATTATTGTTACTTTGCTGTATCTAAAAATAACAATGTGAGTATGCAATCTGACGTTGAATTTTAGTCGTGACTTCAAACAGTCAGGTAGAACAAGCAGCTTAAATTCTTACATTCTGCCTCCTCTTCACCAGAGTTAAACCAATACTTATCTCATAATAAATCTATTACACAGAGCAAGCTAGGCTAGTTAAATAGCTACAAGCTAGGACTTAGAGAGCAATGCTATCATGTGAGCTGCTTCTTTATCGTATCACACAAAATGTACTCAGGCATTCTCGGAAATAAAAAAAAAAAAGCAGCTCAAATGTGCTTTAATAGAGGACTACTTATATCTTAAATATGGGATCTGAGACCATATTGAAAATCAGATTTTTCTTCAGCAGGTGTTAGTTGTAAAATATTTAATAAATATGTCTTGAATATTAAATCTGCAATATTCTGAGCTATTTCAAGGTTTCTACTGAACTTGACCATGCTAAATGCTTTGTACAGAAGGTCAGATTTTCCTCATGTTGAATCTCTTGTATTGAAGCATGTGTTCAGATGACATGATGATGGATTTGATCTAAAATGGATCATAAGTGTTACACAAACTTGTGGACTCAGTACTGAAAGTCATCAAAGCAAAAACGGGACGTAAAAATACTCAGAAATACAAAGATTCATGTAAACTTTTCACTCAAGTTGTTGTTAGTAATATAATTTGTAATGGAAATTGTTGTACAAAATTAGAAAATAATGCAAAATAGAAGCATTGTAACTAGTGGTATTGGACTTTTGGACCCAAGTTTATATTTAAGGTTTGCTGTTACTGAACTTGATTATTTGGGCATTGCATTCTCTCTGTAAATAATATCTCTTTAATCTAATATGACTCAACTGCCTAATCTAATTCAGTGTCTTATTCATTTCTCCTGGTTGAACAGTTTGAGTTGAATGTTACTCACGCCATTTTGTAACCTTGTGGTTCAAGACCTGTGGTTAGTTGAGGGTTTGATGTGCTGAAAGATCAAGGACACACAGAGAGAAGTGAGGAAAGTGAGAGAAGGACACAAGGCTGAGGACGAGGGGGGTGTGGTGGATCACAGGGAGGCAGATGTTCTGTCTGGACTGCCCAACTTCCTCTCATGAGTCTGTCACATAGGTGACGTGTGCTCTGCGAGGCCCTGCTTTCATCTGGGTGCCGCACACGGCTCTTATTTGCGCTGGCTAATTTTTTCAGGAAGCCAGAAAAACAAAACAAACAAAAACAGGAATAGTGCAACCTTTGCCTGTCTCCCCTCTGGCTTTCTGAAGAATATGGTCTGAGTTTGGACAGGCTCCAGGAGATCATTCAGCCACTGAGCTGATATGTGCCATTGCCTAACAGCTCCTCTTCCTGCCAGGATGGCCTTCAGCGTACAACAGCAATCTGACTCTCATACTAACAAGGATTTAACCCTTACTGAGCCTTACAGCACAACTTAATAACACAAGATTGTGTTTCTGGTCAGATAGTTGCTGAATTATTTGTATCAATCATTTCAAGCTTATGCGCCTAAATGTGGCTGAAGAACTACTTTACCCATATACTGCCGAGCTGTCGCTATTGGGCCCTCGAACAACCCTCTCTGCTCCTGGGGCATTGTATCTGAATCTGGCTGAATCTGCGCTCTGACCACAACTTCCAAAGCTGGAATATACAAAGAAAAGAATTTCACTGTGCTGTAATGTATCCATGACAAAATAAAGGCTTCTGCATCTAGAGTATTTCCTTTCTGTCTATAATTAGTTTTCTTAGTTAATTAGATGGCTCATGTTCTGTGGCTAAACAGTGAAGATCCAGACACCATGTTCTCACCGTCTAATCTCTCATACATCGTTGGCTAATTAAAGACGCTTTCATGCTTGTGTGTCTTTTTTATTCACAAAAAAGCATGCAGGTGATGTGTTTTCTGTAATGATATGAGGAAAAGCAGCTCAAACATCAAACAATATAAACATAATTTTTTTTAAAAAAAAACAACCAAAGTTTGAGCTCTGCCATGTTAGCATTCGATTAAAAATAATAGTTTAAGAGATGCATGTGTTTTAACTCTGGTAATGAGCTCCATGTTTAAGAAGCCTCCTGTCTGTTTGTGAGGGGGGAAAAAGCAAGTGTTGTTTAAGTCTCCTGAGGGGCAGGGACATGAGGGATATAAGGAACTTTTATCCATGCCATGGCCTCAAAGAGCACCTGAGCTTCATGGTGATGTGGGGGGAGGGGATAGCTGATCGAGAGGGGGGCAGGAAGGCCTCACTGCGTCCTTGATTGGCACTCGTGCTCAGGAAATGATAAGGAGCTAAAGTAAACATGTCGGGTCATGTTGGTGGGTGGGGACTGTTCCCAAAAACATGTCACAGCCACCTTATGAGCAGCGCAGGAGAGGAAAAGCCCATGAGCTATTTACTCCAACACAAACAACTCTCCACCCCCCCACCCCCACACAAGCCTTTAATTACCCCCATTACAGCAACCCTCATTCAGCTACAGGATGAGCTGCCCTGATTAGCCACAAAAACCTCAACAGAACTGAATAAAATGCCTCACATTTCAAAAAGCCTTAGTACAAAGTGAAGAAGAAAGCAAATTGTTCTTTCAGTGTCGCAGTGAGTAATGAGATATTAATAGTGAAAGAGTGGTAATATTACATAGAAAGATAAAACCTGATAAAGTCTGTGTCAACACCTCGGTTATTTTTAAGTTGTGCAACACAGCATAATAAAAATGATCACACACACACACACACATTTGCAAGTTGAACTTTGTAAGTTCTCACATTTTAAGTGTTCTTTTTCACCTGCAATGCTTTTGAGCTCATGCTGTTTCCTCTGCTTGCAGTTCTGTCATCTGTCCTTTTGTGTAATTAGTTCTTTTCTTTTAGACAACATGTGCTTATCATATTTACTTGTACTTTCTCCTTTAAAGGCAATTTGGGTAAAAGTACTAGAGTAAATAATCCACCTCTTTCACATTCATATCAGCCCAAATAGAGGTTAAGGAGGAGGAGTTACACTCACCTGACCACATTGTAGGTTATAACTGGCGATCACATTAACCCATCTCTCTCTCTGCTGTGACAGTTCTAGTTCTTGTGGTTGTTTCTGTAACCAGGGTTATTCCACTGATGGTCATTATGGAAGGGTCTTACAATGTTTTGCGACAAAGACATGAGATTAGAGCTTTTGGAGCAGAAATTAACATCTCTATAAGTCATAATTTTTAGGTTTTAAGCCCCAAAAATCTCATAGGATTTGTTTACACAATAATAATAGTTTAGCAATATTAGCTGAAAATAGCCAGCTAGCACAATACAACACAACGTTGCTTCTCCAGGACTGAATATTGATGTCATTAGCTAGCAAATTATCTAAAAGCTAGCAAATGTTTGGTTGAAGATTATATTGTGTATTGGTGCAGTGGTCTACTAATGAAGGCTGTCAACAAACATCAGTTATATTAGATGAGTTATATTAGATGTTGTTTCTAATTTACATCCAGAATGTTTCCAGGTTGAGCTAAACAGGCCTTCATTAGACCTAGTTAGATTACACACCACACACCACCCAGTTTAGCAATAATGTACTTTGCCTGTTTCCATCTCCCACAAGGACCAGGGTTTGGACTTTGGGAGGCACTTTGGTAAGAAAGCTTAGCTTGGTCTTGGGTTAGGTGTTTTAACTAACTAAGGTTATGAAAAAAACATCAGTGAAATACATACAGTAAAATATTATTTATTATATTGTAAAAACAAAATAAATATTTAAAGAATACAAATATTTTTAAAAACACTAAAATTATGTTTTTATTTTTAAAGTGTATATATTTTCTCATATACATATTTCATTGCGTCTTTCTTGTTATGGCCACAAATACAATATACAGAGAATGATAATAATCATTTCTCAATATGTTAGTAAAGTGTTGTGTGTAAATATTTTCAGAATCCAAACCAAACAAAAAAATGTGCAAATGTTTTTATTAACAATGAATTTCTTTGTACTGGTATGTATTTTAATATTAATTATTATTTACACTGGCAGCACAGCTGATCTACATTTAGTCTGCAACAAGCTCTAAAACAACTGAAAACATCAAAACAGTGAAAAGGAAGCAGTATGCACTGAGCTTTCCAGTAATTCAGCTTAGATATTGGCTACAATAAACACACGCTATTGCTTTCTCCTTTGGGGTGCCATTACTTTTGACTGAATAGCTCCTCTTAAATTATGGATTTCTTTCATGTAGTTTCACAAAATGTAACTCAACAATTTTCACAACTAACTGCATTTTCATAAACATCACGTACATCTTGTGTAAATCCTTCTATAAACAATTTATACATCATTTTCCTTCATATATAGTAGGACCCAGTGATCAAACATTACAATAAACAGTACTCTCATTGCTATTAATATAAACCGCTGTCAGATTTATTGCTAGTAGAACGGACTACTGATAGTACTGAAAGTACTCCATGTAATAGTCTAATATCAGCTAGCTCACTAGCAACCAAGCTCCTTGCAGTGAAACAGGTATTTTCATATTAAGCTGATGAATCTGCAAGAATCAAGGCCACAACAACAAACAGCCTTTTGTTGAGACTCTCATGGCCTACATGAAAATCCGATTTCCTGCATTTCCTTGCTTTTGTGAGTCAGCACAGAGGTCAGGGCATTCTGTGAGCATGTACATGGATATTTCTAATCCACACAGATGATGTGTAGCTCATCTGCGTTTTCACGATAAGAGAGTGGCAGTGAGTATACAGAGCTCCGGATCATTCCTGTAACACAGGCCTGCACCCGGACGGGCGGAAGATCAGGCGCTGTTTTTCCTAGCCTCAGGAAAAGAACTCAGGAATATTTGAGCAGGAACTGAGGTGGCTGTCAGAGTGCTGTATAATAGGATTAGAGCGCAATAAGACGATAGAGTAACCCAGCACCTCACGCAGGCTTAATCCACCTGAGGTTATGATAACATAAAATATAAATAGAAAATGTGCAAAGCTGTAATAGAAGCAGCAGAACTCCACTTCTGACTAATGTTTGCAGTAATCCAGCAGTGATACAGAAGCGTGACATGAACAGCTGTACACATTCTCATTCATGCAATCAGCCAATCATGTGGCAGCAGTGCAATGAATAAAATCCTGCAGATAAAGGCCAGCAGCTTTGGGTAATATTCACATAAACCAGCAGAAATAGGACAAATGTGATCTCAGTGATTGTTGGTGGTAAATGTGCTGATTTTAATATTTCTGTAACTGCTGATTTGCTGGGATTTTCACACACAACAGAATCTAGAACTGACTAAGAATGTTGCAATAAAGGAAGAACATCCAGTAAGCAGTGGTTCTGTGGGTGGAAACGCCATGTTGATTACCGAGATCAACAAGGGTCAGACTCAGGCATCTTAAAACACATCTAGTTACACTTCACTGAGTCAAGAACAGAAAGTTAAAAATGCAGTATGCACAGGCTCACCAAAACTGAAAGAACATAGCCTGGTCTGATGAATGTCGATTTCTGCTGATGCACACAGATGATAATGTCAGAATTTGGCATGAATCCATGTGTGAACAGTCCTAACTGGTGGATGTGGGGAATGTTTTTTTGGCACACATTTTGGGCTGCCGGTACCAAGCAATCATCACTTATATGCTGCAGAATATTTCCTTTGACTGCATTTGGCAGACACCCTTATCCAGAGTGACTTACACCTATCTCATTTATACAACTGAGCAATTGAGGGTTAGGGGCCTTACTCAAGGGCCCAGCAGTGGCAGCTTGGTGGTCCTGGGATTCAAACTCACAATCTTCTGAGCAGTAGTCCAACACTTTAAACACTGAGCTACCACTATTTGTGTATTGTAGCTGAACATGTGCATAATTTTACGTGCATGACGTGCAACAACAAAGCAACATTTGAATTTCTGACGAAAGAAGCAGATACATTTGGTGAATCTGGCGAATGCGTTAATAAAACAGGTCACACTCACAAGCTACAACAGTAACAGGTGACACCCACAAGAGACAAAACTACAAATGACACAAGCTACTTGTCCCTTGATAGTGTTAATGTAGGGTTCTAAGAAAGACTTCTGATGAGGTATAAACCAGTCATACCCTACAACGGTGTTCCCTTGTGACAGATGTTTCCAGGATGCAACACACTAAGCCATTTCATTCTGATGATATCACATTTTGATGAATCTGAACATGACAGCACTTTAGCTGGTGATGTGTGAATCATTACAGAAAGTTCCAGAAAAGTGGTTCTTAGCTGCTTTTCAATTAATAGTGGCTGTTGATTGCGGAGACAAGATCAAGACCTGACGTTTCCTGGGATGAGAAATGATCACAATTACAGAGACAGTCGCTGGACCCAGTAAGTAATAAGCTGGACTTTATGAAGGGACTATCTGTCCACAGCGGCAATCTGCTCGAAGCTTGGAATTAAGGCAGGGAGAGAGAATGACTCATGTTGAATCATACTTCAACATCTATATCTAGTTGAGTTCTCTGTATACCTACATCTAGCTATCACATGCAGCAGAGACAACCTCCATACAACATCTGTGTTATTCAATTTGCTCTGGTGGTTTAGCACTAAGACATGTTTGGTATCTGTAGCTCTCTCCACAAAAACAGACACAGGCCGGTTCTGTATCACAGGTATTTATTCCTTTTGCATGTTTGGTTCACACTGTGAGAAGTATATGTAAATGATGTTTTGCACTATTATTAACACCTTTGCTTACATTTACAGAAATACCTCCTTGACCACTTGCTGTGAAAAGAGGTCCTTGAATCTGTGGAAATCTCCTGTAGGTCCACTTTAAAGTCCTTTGGCCTTGAACATGAGTGCAAGCTTGAGTGCAATGTAGCAGAGCCTCGTGAGGCGCCTGAGCGTGAGCAGTCGACTCATTAGTGCGTCACTTCCAAACGTAATGACGCATTCCTACGTCTAATGTTTTCACCTTACAATCTGCATTAAATGACTTCTCATTTCAATTTTAACTTAACTCAGACTGTCTCGATACAGAAAATTCTGAGTCATGTAAACAAACTCATTATGAAAGAGTAGTATTTACATTATATGAACTTTATCTCTTTAGTGTTGCGCTATTAATGGATGGCAATCTTTGCAAGTTTTTTTTGCATGTTCTCCCTGTGCTTCAGAGGTTTCCTCAGGTTACTCCAGTTTCCTCCCCCAGTCCCCTAGACATGCATTGTAGGCTGTTGCACATCTTAATGTGTGTGTGTGTGTGTGTGTGTGTGATTGTGCCTTGTGATGGGATGAAACCCTGTCTCCGGTGTCCCCTGCCTTTTGCCCTGAGTCCCCAGGGGTTAGTCTCCCTGTGACCCTGTGTGGGATAAGCAGCACAGACAATGGCTGGATAAACACATGCCGAACCTTACTGATCAGCTATATTATCTAACTTGCAAAAAAAACAGAGCAGGTAAGTCCTGCATTTACACTTTTAAGGTTATTTGTAAATAGTATATAGAATTTCATTGATCAGAGACATGGATGTCTGTTGCAGAACCACTCAGGCCTTTACTGATCTATTTGTAGCCAGTTTATGGTATGCCTTGATTTGGCTTCTATATAAAGTAGGGAATAAAACACTCCCTATTATGCTGTTATAGAAAAAAAAAGAATGGCAGAGTGGTGTTATGAAGTGGAGGTACTGTTACCATCCTGAAATTGGAGTGTCCTCAAAAGTCAATATAAATGAGCTGCTCTTATGGATAAAGTATTAAAATAAAACTGTGATTTGCAACAGCACTACTGTCAGAGCTTCTGACCAATTTATCAACACCTTCAGACCAATTCTATTTACAGCATTTGGCTGACACTGAGGGTCTTGCTCAAAGGCCCAGCAGTGGCAGCTTGGTGGTTCTGGGATTTGAGCTCACAGATTTCTGATCTGATAAACATCTTAGCCACTGAGCTATCACCTCCCCAATTAGAGTTGAGGATTCAACAGCACTGGGGTTTAGGTCTATATTACAGATGATGGGTTGTAGATGAATGGAAAGGCCTGAAATTTGGATTTTCCAGAAAACAGACTTTAAGCTGAACAACTCTGTAGGTCTAATTATTCCTTTTAAGATTTATGTCAAATAAAACCGGATAAACATTGCATTAAAAATAGCACTGAAGTAGTTTTTTAAAAAAAGCTCAGTGCCTGACTCTAGCGCCCTTACACTATTTGTAGTGTACTGGAGGACTCCCCCTACACACTCCACTAATGAAAGACTTCCTGCTGATACTTCAGTAACGAATTAGAGCAGCCTTTGCACTGAATATTCAACTTACATTGCTGCATTTGCATGGACTTTGGTTTTTCTAAGCCCTAATGCTCCACTTGATCACACGCCTTTGGCTCCATGTAATGGAATGTGACATTAAGACTGGAGGGGAAGGAGGAAACCAAATTAGTCTTCCTGCTCACACAGAGGCAGTGAAAAATGTGTTGTTCACATCCTTAATTGATTTAATATGCACATTGGGGGCCACTGCGCAAACCAGAAGGAGGAATGAGGCACTAACAAAAAGCTTGTCTTAAATGCTTTAGAATGAAAAGCATCATGAAACCTGACAGGAAGTGCATGTTATTGTTTGGGTTTAATACTATAGATAAAGATGTGTATTCGGAATATACAGTATATCTTGTGACCTCTGGAAATTGTTTTTAGCCTAGCCAGTTAGTGTTAGCTCATTTTTTCCACTTGAAATATTTATATATAAATAGCAATTGCATGGTGGTGGAGCAAGTAATAGTGCTGTCTCACAGCTCTTTTGTTAAATCCTGAGCTCGGGTTACTGTCTGTGTAGAATGTTGCATGTTTTCTTCGTGTTTTGGTTTTCTCCGGAATATCTGGCTTCATCATATTTCCTGTGAGGGAACACATAAAGATTCTATGCAGATTCCTAAATCCAATTGTTGGAAGCTAAAAACCCTTATATCTTGCTAAGATTACTACACTACTTAAACATCTTATCAGAACAGAAACAGAAACAGAAACAGCCTTTATTTGTCACATAAACATTACAGCATGTGGAATAATATTGAAAATATAAGATAATTTTTGGGGAATTTCATTTAAAATACTAATCATGGCTCCACTGTATTCTTCACCAGCATAAAGCTATGAATGAATGAATGAATTTAGTGTGTGATGTTTCACAGATGTTCCTTCTGTGGTTCTTCAGCAGTCCTTAATTAAGGTTAATTAATGGTTTTTAGCTTCCTAAGGACCCAATCTTTAAAGGAAACATTCTACAGGCAACCTTTTTGTCAGAGGCAATATTCATCCACACACACATCATTCAGATTTGTGTATTGATCGTCATAAAATATCATAAATTATAAAAGTATCATAATATAGTTCCACAAACATTTGTGTTCTATACTTGTGGGAGACTGTGCACCATTCAGGAGCACTGTGTTAGATGGTTTTATGGTCTAGGCGCCACACAGGAATCCATTTCAGTGTTTGATAATGGAATTTACTGAACCCCTGGGGCATGATGCTCTCTCTTGCTTCCTGGCTGGATGAGTCCTCCACTCCTCTGAGATGGACTTCATTTACTAAGTGCTACATGTACTCACCAGAGCAGGTAAATAAAGCTGACATGTAATGGCACTGACCCTCTCAGGCGGTTGTGGAAGAATGAATGGCGCTCTGTATGTAGGACTGAGACCCGAGACGTCTATGAGCACAATGGAGCTTATCCACCACCGCACAAGTCACAAGACATTGACTAAAGGGTAAATGATTAGCTCAAATTAACATAATTAAATCTAGGCTAAAAAAAGCACTGGTGGTTTCATTTAACTAATAGTAAATGCTACCTCCTGCACGCGGTGGTGGTGGTGGTGGTGGTGGTGGTGGGTTAACCTCAAAGGTTCTCTGTAGAATCCTAAATCAGAAATGGTAGCATGGTGGCACAGTGCCTCAGATATTCAGGGTTCTTGGTTCAATCCTGTGCCTGGCTTGCTGTCTGTGCAGAGTGTCCTATGCTCTCTTTGTGTTTGTGTCAGTTTTTTTCTGGGTTCCACTGCTAAAACCATGTTGGTAGGTGGATTGGTTTGGCTAGGGGTGAATAAGTTTATGAGACGTTCCCTGTGATGGGCTGGCATGCTATCCACAGTGAATTCTCTTGCCTTGTACCTAATATTACTGGGTTTGCTGGGTGATCTGTCGTGACCCTGATCATAATAAAGCAAAAGGAAGAGGGAATGAATACAAGATCTGTAAAAACTGCATGCAGTAATTCTACCGGTTTCTTCAGTGGTTCTATGTAGAATCATAAAACCCCTTTTTATATCAAATTTTAGTTATTATACAGGGTCCCAGGGCAAGCAGATCTTTTTATTTGAAAGCTAAGAACCTATAATTAGCTTAATTAATTAATGAAGCCTTAAAGCAAGTAAAAATATTTAAAATATAGATAAATATAATATAAATATGAATTAAAATATAGAAAATATTAAAAAATATAATAATGTTTTATTAAAAGTAAAATATATATATATTTAGTCTCATTATTAAACATGTCAATATTTATATTTTAAGTACAGCATAAATAAATTACAGACTAGATTAGTATAAGGCAAATTATAGAATAAATAAAAGATGATAAAGTGTATTTATAAATAAACTGGAATTACTCAAGTGGCCTTTTTGTATTAAAAGTTTTTCTATAAATAGATGTTTAAAGTGAGCAAAATTATCTGCCAATTTAAATTTAGAACCCACTCTGAGGAAACCCTTAAAGAATCCTAAAATAGAGTTTTTCCCAATTAGGAATTATTATCCAATTATAGTAATTATCCAGATTAACCCTTAAGTGGTAATTTTCAACACTGCACAATATATCTAAGCAGTGACAGCATTCTAAATATTATTGAATATAATTATTACAAATAAACACATATATTGCTCAAAAATGATATTAAAATTGTGATATTACAATTTGTATGGTGATTTAATGTTATTATTACATTTTATATATTGTTATATTCATTTTGTAAATTTAGAAATGACGTAATGAGATTATTATTATATAAAGATTTTAAAGCCATTTCAAAATAATTTCTTAACCTTATAACTTTCTAATGATTTTCTTGTCTTTAAAAAATAATAATTAAAAAATGTACATTTTTACAATCTACTAATGGGCATAATATTGTTGTATATATATATATATATATATATATATATATATATATATATATATGTTTTAGATTAGATTAGATTACATTCAACTTTATTGTCACTGCACATGTGGGTACAAGGCAACGATATACAGTTAGCATCTAACCAGAAGTGCATTTCGCAGTGCAAATAATTAGCATATATAATAAGTATATAGCAATAAATAATTTGCATATATAAACAATATATAAAAATATATAAATAATTTTGTTTTGTTTTGATTTTCATAAATTGGGAATATTTTCAATATAACTCCTTTTGTCAGGATATCTGTTTAGTGGACAAAAGCATGTGGCCTGGCTGTCCATTTACAAATGTCTAATTTGAGGACTGTCAAGTTCATCCGCAGGGAGGGGACAAAATGGCACAATTAGCAGGCTAGTTCCTGACTGGGACCAAAGTACATCCTGTAGGGTCATCTCGTGCGATTAGCATGTGAATGGCACGCTTGTGTTGTTGTGTACTACAGAGCTCCTGCTACCTGAGACACTCTAATTAGCGATGAATTAAAGAGGGGGTGCTTAAAGAGAGGGTCTTTGTAGAGACATCTGGCTCCTTCTTCACCTCCTGTGTCGGAGGAGGGGTGACCATGACACACCACACAAAACACGGTAGAGGCTCTGCACTTCCTGGAAGGTCAGGGGAATGTGGAAAGGTTATGAAATCACTTCCTTTACACAGACGTTTACCACAGGGTGTTTAAAACTAGGGGTTAGAATATATGATTTTTAAATCTATCTAAGTATGTCTTTTTTAGCTTTAGCTAGAGATGAATCTTACTTTAGCAATCAAGGATCATATTTACTTTAGATAAATAATTTATGAAAAATAATTATATGAAAATAATTTAATAAAACGACATATGTTGAACACATCTGTGTTTTTGGGGAGCAAAAAAACACACAAATCTATTTCCCGTGCCTGAGGATGCTCCAGTTTCATCATGTGTATAATCTTTGCTTTATTTTTGTAAGTTGTCATCAATTACTATTTCAACACATTTTGCAATCTGGGGTTTTTCAGGTCATAATGATAGCAGATGCAGCAAAAAAAAAAAAAAAAAATCATATATATTTTTCTGTTCTCAGTAGAGAAAACAAATCTAGCATATAAAGTTTCATGTTGGAAAAAATACATAGTGTGGTTCATCTTTTAGTAAAAATTTAAAACAGTTGATTCTGATCCAATTAGATTAAATGAATCAAATTGAATATGCAATGAATCAGAGATAGTAAAAAACTAAACTAAAGTAAAAGTAAAGCACTTAACAATTAAACTCTTTCACAGAAAAATCATTTTCATAGTAGATAAACTATATGTTGAAACATTATATACATTATAATGTAATATACGTTTCCAGCGTCAAAGCTTTATAACATTCTGCAAGTTTTCCACCACATTTTCAGTTCAGAGGAGTTTATGGCTCAAGTGGTTAAGGCTCTGGGTTGTTGACTAGAAGATCAGGGGTTCAAGCCCTAGCAACACCAATTTGCCACTGTTTTTCTGAGCCCAACCTCCAAGGATGGGATGTGCAAAGAAGGAATTTCACTATGCTGTAATGTATATGTGACAAACAAGGGCTATTTCTAGTATCAGGACAGCAACTCATCACTCATTATTTTCTTAAAACAGCACAATACTGCATGTTATAATCATTACATGTGCTGAAAGAATCCCACCACTAGTTAAAACTGAGCACTAAGGTTTGGATAGTTTTATAAAAATATTTTAATGAAAAATTGATCATTAGACTCATTCCGACTCTGTATTAGTCAATCTACTTCACAAGACACATCATCCTTAAGATGACACTATATTGCCAAAAGTTTTGGGACGTCTGCCTTTACATGCACATGAATTTAATATGGAGTTGGCCATAACTATAGCAGCTATAACAGCTTTAACTCTTCTGGGAAGGCTTTCCACAAGGTTTAGGAGTGTTTATGGGAATTTTTGACCATTCCACTAGAAGCGCATTTGTGTGGTCAGGCGCTGATGTTGGACAAGAAGGCCTGGCTCTCAGTCTCCACTCTAATTCATCCCAAAGATGTTCTAACAGGTTGAGGTCAGGACTCTGTGAAGTTCCTCCACACCAAACTCACTCATCCATGTCTTTATGGACCTTGCTTTGTGCACTGGTGTGCAGTCATGTTGGAACAGGAAGGGGTCATCCCCAAACTGTTCCCACAAAGTTGGGAGCATGAAATTGTCCAAAATGTCTTGGTATGCTGAAGCATTAAGAGTTCCTTTCACTGGAACTAATGGGCCGAGCCCAACCCCTGAAAAACAACACCTGAACTCAATGATTTGGAGGGGTGTCCCAAAACTTTTGGCAATATAGTGTAAGTGTGTGTGTGTGTGTGTGTGGGCAACAAAATTGAGTTCCACAGGTCACAATAAGCTCTGTAGGTCTCAATAAGCTCACAATAAGTAGATTTTCACTCACTCCTTATACTCACAATAATACAGATAAGCACAGTAAAAAAAAAGCATACAGTATACGCATACACTCACCGGCCACTTTAATAGGAACAGCTGCTTTGTAATGCAATGGACCAATCATATAGCAGCAGCCCAGTGCATTACATCATGCAGATACAGTTCAAAAGCTTCAGTTAATGTTAACACCAGAATCTGAGAAAAATATGATTCATGGTTGTTTGTGCCAGTTGGGCTGGTTTGAATATTTCAGAAACGGCGTATCTCCTGAGATTTTACACAAAATCGAGTCTCTAGAGGTGACACAGAATGGTGCAAAAAAACTAAAATCCTATATTGCTATAACTTTCCATCTTCTAATTGCCATTTCCTGCATGGTAATGCACCATGAAAGAAAAAGTCATCTCAAATTGGCTTCATGAACATGACAATGAGTTCAGTTATCTTCAGTGATGTTCCCTATCACTGGATCTGAATCCAACAGAGAATCTTTGCAATGTGATATAAGATAAAATAATAATCTCATATGACCCTCAATCTATATTTAAAATATAAATATTTATATATTAGAAAAATCATAACAAATAATAAAATAATAATTCAATATATAAATGTATCAGAATGATTATATAAAATGTAGTTTTTTGAAAGCTGGAATATTTGAAATACTGAGACGATAATCTCATGTTCGAGAGGAGCTTGGGTGTTTTCCCAGGGAAAAAAAATCTGTTGTTTTCAGTGCTTTCTGTGTGAGCATCGTTGCTGGTGAGGGATGAGAGGTGCATGACAACAACCCAGTACACAGACAGCAGCCGCCCGCCAACCCGCCGCCCACCCAGCGTTGCTAAGCAGTTATAGTTGCTATGATGAGGGAGAGAAAGGGAGGGGCAGAGAGAGAGAGAGAGAGAGAGATCGTGGAAGCTGTGTGTATGTTTGGACAAGAAATCAGTGTGCATTTCTTTTTTTTTTGATGTCTGTATCAGTGACACACTGCAGCGCTTTTTTTTGCAAAATGATGCAAAACAATCAGAGCTATCCAAATTGCCTAACAGTCTAATGAGCAAGCTGAATTGACATCCCCCTGCCTGAGTCTCCATCTGTAACGTCACTCAAGCAGCTAAACCCAGAATCAGGATTCAACATCCATATAGCAATCTACCAATTACAGAATAGTACTGTAACTCCTTAGCATTGGCAACTGTAAATACACTAAGGCCATTTTCACTCTTTTTTCTCTGGCAGCCCAGAGTTTTTTAAACCTCCCAGTGGTCCGAGCATCAATGAAAACGTTGGGGTGGATTTCACTTCAGTTGAGCCCTTACCCAACTTGTCACATTACTTCCTTTTTCTGTTTTTGTGGCACCAGAGAAAGTGCTGTTCATAGGATATGCCTTTTGCAAAACACTTGTCTTTTGCTGGCTGGAATAAAAATCTTTTTTGTTTGCTGGAATTGCTCTGTGTTGACATGTCAGGTGTGGATCAAGAGTAAAAATATGCATATTAATCCAAAATGCTGACATATAAAATACATTGACATTTTTGCAGAAGTAGCAGCAGTCCAGAAAACAGAGCAGGTCTGGAAATTTCCCTAGTGTTACCAACCCCACCCCCAAGCCCTGCCTGCCAGGCATCCAGCCGTTGGTATTTACCACATCCCTCCTGCAGCTCCAGCTGCTTCCCCACACCAGGGTGTCGTGTGCAACCACGACCCGAGCATCCGCTCCAAGCCACAACACAACAACACATCACCGGTGCAGCCATGCCTCAGGAGGTACAACCCAATTCACTCTGACTCCACCCAAGCAGCTGCATCTGGAGTGTATTCTGCTGCCTCACTGTACTGCAGTTTAAAACCTAAATACTTATCAATCTCCCTTTATCACTGATCCCTAGAGTGAGCCCCCATACCTGTAATTAACTCTTCAGTGACAATATCTCCAAAATCACCATTTTTTTCTGATGTGTTACAGTTAAAATCTAATCTAATGCAAAATGTGTCGTACATCAATGGTTAATTTTAATCTTTGTTATGTTATGCATCTGCTTTACCATAAGCAGCTCTGATGACAGTTAACTCACCGATTTATTTAGATATTAATGCTCTTGTTCAAACTCTTTAGCGTTTCTATAGCAACAGTTCATTCACAGGGACTTGTACAAAGGATGCGCCATATAATCTACTAACATTAAATGTTATATAACAAAGGCACGTATTGATCTGATGATATTTTCTGTTAGGATACATTTATTTAACATTTATGAAAGGAGTCTCCAATGACAACCCTTTTTTTTCCTTTTTTTAAAAGAATTTTTTTGTCTTCATTTTTTTTTGTCTTATTAACTTCAAGAGAGAGAGAGAGAGAGAGAGAGAGAGAGAGAGAGAGAGAGAAAAGCTGGTAATGGCTGGTAAAGGAACAACTGTTTATAGCTGCTATAACTTAAGTGACAACAGAAACATGGAAGTTTCAATAAACTCTTAATAAGCGTGACATGTCTTTCAGTAATAAATGAAACTGTTGAATTTTTCACAAATTGCTGTGGTATAAGTGGAATACCACAGTTTCTGGAGAACCAGAAGAAGCATTTATTATCACCATACATATATCACAGCACAGTGGAATTCTTTTCTTCACATATCCCAGTTGAGGAAGTTGGGGTCAGAGTGCAGGGGCAGCTATTATACAGCACGCCCGGAGCAGAGAGGGTTAAGGACCTTGCTCAATTGCCCATCAGTGACAGCTTGGTAGTGCTGGGGCTTGAACCCTGATCTTCCAATCAACAACCCAGAGCCTTGGCCACTTGTGCTACCACAAACCAATGACATCCTCTGCACTATCATGCCATCTGCAAAGATATTCTGAAAGACCTTTTCCTTCTTCTTAATAATAATAATAATTATCTATCCATCCATTCATTTTCTGTACTGCTTTATGTAACAAAGGGTCACAGGAAGCCTGGAGTCTCTCCCAGGGGACTCAGGGCATTGTGCTAACACATCACAGGACAACACACACACAAACACAGAAACAAAACACTTGGGACTGGAGAAGGATACCAGAGTACCATGGTGGAAACCCCTATAGCACAGGGAGAATATGCAAACTACACACACACACACACACACACACATACATAGAGCAGAAGTACAAATCAAAGCCCTAAACTAACCACTAAGCCACCATGGCTTAGTTACATGGCACCATTACTACTACTACTACTACTACTACTACTACTACTACTACTAATAATAATAATAATAATAATAATAATAATAATTGTCATGCTTCAAACTAAACTCTATACTGCATTAACAATACATGGCTGTGTATTCATGAATCAGTGCAGAACATGCAATAGGCAGAGAGAATATGTCATTCCAAAAAATCCATTTATTTGTTTTCTGCCGCATCCTCTGTAACAGGACTTTCACGGTAAGTGTGAATGTGTGCATGCCGATACAAAAGTACCTCCATTTGGTGTAATAGTACCATGTTTTCCATAACTGTTTCTTTAAGAATCAGCAATAGCAATTTGTTTAATAGTGGATACAGACCCTTTTAAGATCCCCGTTACCATGACACCCAAGAGCTGACGGTTTCTTATCATACAGAGATTGTATATGCCATGCTTTGTGTATGTTTGGCATGCGCAGATATACACAAAGTGAAATGAAACATGCAAAGTGCTTTTCATACAGGGTGTGTGGGGATGCTGTCTGCTGCATCCTCTAGTGCTGTAAAGTAGGTCACTCCATCGTCATCAGATGATGTCACAGGCTTTATATATAGAACATAAAAACCACCCTGGTCAACCCAGATTGGATAAAAGACCAATCATTGAATGAAGAAAGGCGGAAGTTTATTACAAAATGTTTAGTCAAATCATTCGAATCTTTACTTCAGCCAAAATCTTATTGTAACTAAGGGGAATAATATCAGGTGCTGCTGATTTCTCAGTGAATATCACACAGATGTGTGATTCAGTATCTCAGCGGGATGATTAAAGCCGGACTCTTTTATCAGCCATGTCAGAATGTCCGGATGACGGTTAAGTCAGCTGCTGTAGCAGGCCGCTGGCTAGTGCGTCGGCGTTATTCTCTCAATGCAATTACTGAACATCCTGTGTTAGCAGCACAAACAGTGCACAGCAAACATCAATACAGCTCTCTCGGATCTTTGTGTTTGGCTAATGACAGATAACAGAGCTGCTGGCCAGATGAACTGACTCTAACAGAGAGAGAGAGAGAGAGAGAGAGAGAGAGAGAGAGAGAGGACGTTACGTCATGGCTCTCTGGCAATTGGAGTGGATTCTCACCCACATGCTGATCACTCAGTTCCTGCTCACATACCTGGTGTAGATCTCACCTGCATACTAGAGAGGGGAAAATGAGAAAAACCCAAGACTCACTGCCAGTTTGTCTTTATACTACACCTCTAATCTATACCTGAAATAATTCCCTGAAATTTTTTTATACTTTTCATTTAATTTTATAATTTATTTAAACAAACAGAAAGGTGAAACCGGTAATGCATTACATGTGCAGCAATGCCAGCATCCAGTGCTTGTTGTGTAACAGATTTGGTTTTGTTTATCCTGTTAACTAATCCCTTAATACACGACTACATACAGTAGCAATAGATCAAATCTTTCTGATTAAATTAAACTACAAGAGTAACAGTATTTTACAAAAATATGAAGGTAAATGCAGCTAAGTAAGTTGGCTTAAAAATAAACCAACTCTTTCATGATCACCATATTACTATTGCCCACTCTTAGTGACCTAGTGACTTTGCTGCTTTATTTATTTTATTTACTGACATTATTTAAAAAAAAAAAAAAGAAAAGAAAAAGACTAGCGACAAATCTGTGCTGTATTCAATGTGGGCTTTCCAGTTCACATCACAGCTGCTGGTTATATGACTTGAAAAAAGCAGGTTTGATCGATTCACCACCAGTGTGTAAAACTAATCACTGGGCACTACTGTCCCAACAACCAATCACTGATCACAATTCTTACAAAAATCAATGCAACCTGCTCACTTCTAGTCTACAATTTAATTTTACACTTTCACTCTTTCTGTTACAAATGATAGCATTTTGTAAATATGTAAATAATTATTTTGAGGTGCCATGAGACACAGACATAGAGAAATAGCTAATAAGAGTTAAGATTAAATCTATTCTACTATTCTTCTGATTATTCGAAGAAAATCTAGTTCTTAAGGAAATCTTCCTTTTTCATGTAACATATTGTCACATGACAAAAATCTTTGCATTTCTGTGAAAATGCAAATTAATCCCTGACGCCATGTGGTGATTTCTAGCAACTGTTTGAGCATGCATGCGCTACGTTCCAGTACTGGTCTCGAATTCTGAGGAAAGAACAGAGAGGGAAAAAAAACCCAAAGAGACACTGTAAACCATCCGAGCTCTTGCCTGGCTTAAAAAAAAAACAAAAAAAAAACCCTGACCCATTAGTGTAGTGAGTGAGTGGCTGAGTGCAGACCGGAGGCTCAGCTATCACACGTTGCATCAGAACGATGACCTCGTGCCTATGGCTGTAAGCAGAAAGGAAATGAAAAAAGGTAGAGGCAGGCAGCTGTTTTGCTTGGGTACAGCTGAGGAATGAGAAGGCCAGGACAGGGAAAGACACAGGCATAAGGCAGTAGACCGGGCTCTTTCTGTGGTACACGTAGGAGGATATTAATTATTAAAATATTTCAAGTCTCTTGTCCTCCCTCAGGATGTAGGAAGGAAGTCACAGAGTGAGAGTGAGAGAGAGAGAGAGAGAGAAAGAGAGAGAGAGAGAGAGAGCATAAGAGAGAGGGGGATTAGCTTACTTGGAGATAAAAATGTTCCAGTAACAAGGAGGATGTTGATGTGCTGCAGGATCTGTCCCTAAGTCAGCAGTGTACTTTTCTTTTTTCTTACTTTCTTTCTTTTCTTTTTTTATTGCTTGGTTTCTGTGTTAAAACTGATTATGCTATAAAAAAAAGAGTATTTAATAATATGACATGTTTGTGATAGAAATGAATTTAAACAAAATCTAGTCCATTTAAAATCCTTGAGTATGATGGAGTATTAAATATTAATAACTAGCGAAGATAAAATAAAGTATGTATTATAGTCAATGGTATTATGTAAATAGTTAATTATAGCTGGCTGACTTATTTCCAACAAGAAGCTTTTTGTTCAAGTACCTAAAGGTCTAGTGGAAGCTAGGTTAAGGACGGTAGTGGAAATTTGTTAGCAGAAGTATGGCTTCATGCCCAGAAAGGGCACAACAGTTTTTGCTCTGAGAATGTTGATGGAGAAGTATAGGGATGGTCAGAGAGAGTTGCACTGTGTGTTTGTAGACTTGGAGAAAGCGTATGACAGGGTGCCAAGAGAAGAGCTGTGGTACTGTATGAGGAAGTCAGGAGTAGCAGAGAAGTATGTCAGAGTGGTGCAGGACATGTATGAGAGGAGCAGGACAGTGGTGAGGTGTGGTGTAGGTCAGACAGAGGAGTTCAAAGTGGAGGTGGAACTGCATCAGGGATCGGCTCTGAGCCCCTTCCTGTTTGCTATGGTGATAGACCAGTTGTCAGTCTCCTTGGACAATGATGTTTGCAGATGACATTGTGATCTGTAGTGAGAGCAGGGAGCAGGTGGAGGAGAATCTGGAGAGGTGGAGGTTTGTGCTGGAGAGAAGAGGAATGAAAGTCAGTCGTAGTAAGACTGAGTACATGTGTGTGAATGAAAGGGAGGGAAGTGGAACAGTAAGATTACAGGGTGAAGAGCTGAAGAAGGTACAGGAGTTTAAGTACTTGGGGTCAAAAGTCCAGAGTAATGGAGAGTGTGGGAAAGAGATAAAAAAAAAAAAGCGGGTGCAGGCAGGTTGGAATGGGTGGAGAAAAGTGTCGGGAGTTCTGTGTGATAGAAAAATATCAGCGAGAATCAAGGGGAAGGTGTACAAGACAGTGGTGAGACCGGCCATGCTGTATGGTTTAGAGGCAGTGTCACTGAGGAAGAGACAGGAGTCAGAGCTGGAGGTAGCAGAGCTGAAGAGGTTGAGGTTCTCTTTGGGAGTGACACGGTTGGACAGGATTAGGAACGAGTACATCAGAGGGACAGGTCATGTTGGACATTTGGGGGACAAAGTTAGGGAGGCCAGATTAAGATGGTTTGGACATGTTCAGAGGAGGGAGAGTGAGTATATTGGTAGGAGAATGTTGGACATGGAGCTGCCAGACAGGAGGCAAAGAGGAAGACCAAAGAGGAGGTATATGGATGTAATAAAAGAGGATATGAAGCTAGTGGGTGCAAGTGTTGAGGATGCAGAAGATAGGGATAGGTGGAGACAGATGATTCGCTGTGGCGACCCCTGAAGGGAAAAGCCGAAAGAAGAAGAAGACCTAAAGGTCTAGATATCTTGCTAGTTTTATGTGCTGGTTTCTCTGTGTGTCCTGGTGAAGATCAGAGTTTAGAAGGCAGTACTGGGGCAGCCTGGGACAGTGCTCAATGCCCGCTGACTCATATCTGCAGCTGCCAGACACAGGGCACGAGAGAACAGCATGCCCACCATGAACAGGAAGGGGAAACACTCACCTGCCCACGCAGTGAAACTTCCAGAAGGGTTATGTGCTCTGCAGGGAGTGGGAGCAGGTGTTTGCTCAGCTAGTGTGAGGCTTAATCTCGAATCTGGAAAAATATCAGAAAAAACAGGACAGAGGAATAGACATGGATGAAAATGCGCTTTTAGATCCACGCTAAAACACAAGACAATGTTACAAATGACTTCATAGGCAGGTGAAAATAGATTAAAAAAATGTTAAGGATGTTAAAAAAGTGTATGGACAAACACTGGACAAAAACACTGGACGATTTTCCAGTTTATTGTGAACACACTATTGCCACAAAATGGGAAGCAAACAACTGTATAGGAGGTCTTTGTATGCTGTAGCATTAAGAGTTCCCTTCCCTAATGCCTAGAATTTATGAACTAAGTCTAAAAGACCCAAACCTGTTTGACAGTGCCCCTTTGTGAGCACTGAAGACATGATTGCTCCATGTGAGCTCCATGAAGACATGATTTGCCAAAATTGGTGTGGAAGAATTTGAGTGTACAGCACAGAGCTCTGACCTCAACCGTACTGAACCCCTTTGGGATGAACTGGAACACCAACTTCAAGCAAGGCCTTCTTACTGGCCATCAGTGCTCATCCTCTTGTGGCTGAATTGGCTGAGTGGTAACTCATAGTTAAGGTGTTGGACTACTGGTAGGATTGTTGTGAGTTCACATCTCAGGCCCAACAAGCTTCCACTGCTGGGGTCTTGAGCAAGGCCCTTAACTTTCTACAGCTCAGCTATATAAATGAGATCGCTGTGCATAAGTCAGTGTGCCAAATGCTGTAAATAAAATGCAAATCCTCACAACCACAATCCAAAATATAGTGGAAATATGTTTCAGAAGAGTTATAGAAGAAACCCAATATGCACATGGATAAGAATGAGATGTTTGATACTTAGGCATCCACATACTTTTGGCTGTATTTTGTATCATCACACATTCGTCTCACTTGGCACAGAGTGATGTGTCATTCCTTACTAAAATAATTGGTAAATTCCATTGGTATAATAAAAACCGAACACTTAAGTGTTATTATTATAGTAAAATCAGCAGTAAATTCATCACACAACTTCTGTTGTTGCTTATTTTCCTATAACAGCATGTCACAGAGTATTTATTCCTTACTTAGCACACAACGGCATAGCCAATGTTTTTCATAATGGGAAGGTGATAAATAAAGTTTCCCTCTGAATGTTTAGATCATTCTGATAAATATACACTATATTGCCAAAAGTATTCGCTCACCTGCCTTGACTCGCATATGAACTTAAGTGACATCCCATTCCTAATCCATAGGGTTCAATATGACGTCGGTCCACCCTTTGCAGCTATAACAGCTTCAACTCTTCTGGGAAGGCTGTCCACAAGGTTTAGGAGTGTGTTTATGGGAATTTTTGACCATTCTTCCAGAAGCGCATTTGTGAGGTCACACACTGATGTTGGACGAGAAGGCCTGGCTCTCAGTCTCCGCTCTAATTCATCCCAAAGGTCAGGTACTCTGTGCAGGCCAGTCAAGTTCATCCACACCAGACTCTGTCATCCATGTCTTTATGGACCTTGCTTTGTGCACTGGTGCACAGTCATGTTGGAAGTTGGGAGCATGGAATTGTCCAAAATGTCTTGGTATGCTGAAGCATTCAGAGTTCCTTTCACTGGAACTAAGGGGCCAAGCCCAGCTCCTGAAAAACAACCCCACACCATAATCCCCCCTCCACCAAACTTTACACTTGGCACAATGCAGTCAGACAAGTACCGTTCTCCTGGCAACCGCCAAACCCAGACTCGTCCATCAGATTGCCAGATGGAGAAGCGCGATTCGTCACTCCAGAGAACGCGTCACCACTGCTCTAGAGTCCAGTGGCGGCGTGCTTTACACCACTGACGCTTTGCATTGCACTTGGTGATGTATGGCTTGGATGCAGCTGCTCGGCCATGGAAACCCATTCCATGAAGCTCTCTGCGCACTGTTCTTGAGCTAATCTGAAGGCCACATGAAGTTTGGAGGTCTGTAGCGATTGACTCTGCAGAAAGTTGGCGACCTCTTCGCACTATGCGCCTCAGCATCCGCTGACCCCGCTCCGTCAGTTTACGTGGCCTACCACTTCGTGGCTGAGTTGCTGTCGTTCCCAAACACTTCCACGTTCTTATAATACAGCTGACAGTTGACTGTGGAATATTTAGGAGCGAGGAAATTTCCAGACTGGATTTGTTGCACAGGTGGCATCCTATCACAGTTCCACGCTGGAATTCACTGAGCTCCTGAGAGCGACCCATTCTTTCACAAATGTTTGTAAAAACAGTCTGCATGCCTAGGTGCTTGATTTTATACACCAGTGGCCATGGAAGTGATTGGAACACCTGATTCTGATTATTTGGATGGGTGAGCGAATACTTTTGGCAATATAGTGTATCTATGGCACATCCAGTTGCAAACAGGGGTTAAGATCTTCAGAATGAACTGCTCAAATCACCTCAAAAAAACCCCCCAAAATTCTAAGAGTACACTGTAAATGGACCTCACATGTCTTACACACCCTCTGTGTGTTGTGAAATGAATACGCCATTCAGCGTGACCTTTTCCTGCACCTTGACCGGGTTCATAGGTATGTGGAGATAGAGCTGTCAGAGAGCAGGAGACTGATGTGAAAGAATGGCTTGCTGTCAGAGAATTTGTTTTCACCCTTTAGAGCGCCGTCGCTTTTCCAGACACTGAAACGTCACAGATTATCACAGCTTGAAGCATTCTTTTCTGCACCTGCGGTAAATGAAATATCCAAAGGCAGCGGGGAGGAAAGTCTTATTACTCATCTGGAGAGTCGTTTATGATGACTGCAGGCCAGCTGGAAAACAACAGAGCTCTGAGACATCATCTAGAATAGACTTGTGATTTGTAGACAAGGTGGGAGCTCATCAAACTAGGCCTTGTGATCAACTCTATAAGATGGAGCCCAACAGTGGTATATGAAGCAATTTCTCGCTATTCACCTGAATATTATCACATCTGCTGAGGCTGCCGATGGACCTAAATGTGTTGTGAGGAAGATGAATGGCCTGTCATCTGGAGAAAACAAGGACATCAGTATAAATGACGAGGAGATTGATTACAGTGGTGAAGGGATGACAGTTACAGAGCAGCAGGAACTTCCTGCTAAGACAGGTATCAGTGAAGGAGTAAAGAACTGCACACATGGTTACCTGCACAAATGAGCGAAGTTACTGCACATCAGTGACTGAACAAGGACGAAAAGTAAACACAGCAGAGGAGACAAACACAAAAACTACGTGTAGGAAAAGTCGAAGACTGTGCTGCTGGTTTTTTAAAGATGTATCTTAAAAAAGTTTCTGTAGATGAGTTAGTGACAGCTTATAAAAACACAAATAGTGTTAAATGTAATTCTTTAATAAATATATACTTGTTGGCAATTTAGTGCAATGTAAGAGGAATAAAACACTTGGGGATGTACTGCTAAAGGAAAATAGGGTGGTAACTCCACTTCATCACACCACTTCATTGTAGATTTAAAATAAAATCTTCATTGCTATACACTGTATGTGAGAAATTCTTAAATAAAAGACCATTTATTACATTTTCTATTTCTTGTTATTTGCTATAATTCATCTTAAACAATTCTGTAGATTCTATAATGTCTAAAGAGCAGTGAAATAATGTCAAAATAATACAGGGGCAGAGAAATATTAGATACAGTCAAGAGCATGATTATAAGAAAATAATACAAAAGACATTTTATTTACGTTCAATATTAGTATATTATATATGTTAGGATTATTATTAATATGACCTAGCAAATATTACTGAGCAAATTATCAATAATCAATGTTCATTGTTTATAATTTTTTATGATTTTTAATTCTGCTAACTCTCTCTCTCTCTCGCTCTCTCTCTTTCTCTCTCACACACACACACACACACACAAATATATATATATATATATATGAAGACCCAGACAAGGAGGGAGAGTAGTGTCTCTCTCTGTGACTCATGTGTGAGTCATCCCCCTCTCTAGAGCATCACTCGAGGAGCCTCCCTACACACACACACACACGCACACACACACACACACACACATACACACACACACACACACACACACACTCACAGATCAAATGTACTTGGATCAATTGCATACATGGACTGGTGAACAGATGCAAACACCTTCCTGCATGTGTGTCCAAAAATATACATCCAACTCGCTCGCAAACATGTGACATGCCTGCAAGATTCACACACAAATCCTCATAAGTATTCTCCTTCCATAGCCAGTTATGAACGGGGAATCCCTATTGGCAAGGACACAGTCAGGTGACTAGCTTCCATGGCAACAGCTGCCTCCTGCCGGGATCAGAGATTGTGCATGACACTCATTCATAGAAATAGTGAATTTAGTAGAGAGAGAAAGAAAGAGAGAGAGAGAGAGAGAGAGAGAGAGAAGTGTTTGCTTTTCAAGTTAAAATCACAACACACTGTCACTAGTCTACCATCAAAGCTAAAATCTGAGCATGGTGGCTAGCTAATAACCGAAACTAACCTGTTAGCTAGCTGATAAATAGCCATTTACTCTGTTCAGTATAACAATTCACAATAACAGTGGAAATTACATAATTTTCAGGAATATCAATAATTATATATTGCTCTATACAAATATAATTTCACTGTAAACACATTTTGCACTGATCGAGGGCCACCATTTTAAGAAATGTCTGTGTGGTGTCCAGAAATCTGAACTTCCAAAGTTGTAAATTGCAAGAGTGTGAAGATTTTACTGCTTTATTCATTCAGTAAAAAAGGGATGGATTGAGATTGAGGTAACTTGATGACCAAGTCAACACCTGGAACTCTTTGTCATATTCCTCAAATGATTCCTGAACAATTTTTGCAGTGTCGCAAATGTCATTCATCAGACCAGTCCACCTTCTTCCATTGTTCCATGGTCCAGCTGTGGTCCAGTTTGGTGGAGGACAGGGTTCAACATGGGCACTCAGATCGTTCTACAGCTATGCAGCTCTGTACACAGCACTCTGTGATGCATTGTGTGTTCTGACACCTTTCTGTCATAGTCAGCATTCATTTCTCTTCAAGTTGTGCTACAGTTGTTCTACTGTGGGATTAGACCATTCAGGCTAGCCTTCACTTCCCACATGCATCAGTGTGTGCCCATGACCCTGTTGCTGGTTCAGGTTGTCCTTCCTTGAACCACTTCGGTAGGTACTAATCACTTTATACCAGGAACACCACATAAGACATGTTTTGGAGATGCTCGGTCATCTAGCCATTACAATTTGGCCTTTGTCAAAGTCACTCAGATCCTTACTTACACTTTTCGAACTCCCAAGCCATCAACTACGAGAACTGACTGATCACTTGCTGCCTCATAAATCCCAGCCCTAGACAGTTTCCACTATAACCAGATAATTAATGTTATTCGCTTCACCTCTCAGTTGTTTTAATGTCATGGCTGATCTCTGAGTGACCTATAAATAAAGGCGGATGTTGCTAACAGCGGTAACAGCAAACCAAGTCATTTAACCTCAAGGCTGAGGAGCTTTTCTCCATTATGCTGAATGAGTGACTAATAAAATTCATTCATGGCCCTATGACTCAGCAGGTGAGTGTAAGTGCTGCCCATGACTACGACTGGAGCAGGTAAAAATGAAAAGAGTTTTTTAAAGGTTGTGTAAATCGATGTGTAATTTGCGATTACAATGTTGCAGGTCATTAAATGCATAAGTGGGCTTAACAGCTGTGCAGAGACCCTCGAAATCACTACTAGGGTATGCTTCAAATTTGAACATCTTTAACTCCACACTTCATACCTTTACATTTTCCTGTGTCATTTACACAAAACACTTGCTGCCTATACTTTGCATTGCTTCTAATTAATTCTATATCTAATTCATGTCATTCATTTTCTACTTCTATCTGATTCACAGCCAACAAGCAAAAACACACACATAGACTATAGATTTTCGCCAGAGAGTAAGTTTTAAATGCGTCTTTTCAGACATATATGATAGGTTAAATAGAGTTATTCATAATCGCAGCACTGCTGTATTAGAAATGATTATTTAGCATAAAGTGTCATTCAAAATAAATCATCATACTGGTATTAATTCCCATGCCACAGAATATTTTCCTCTAACAGCACACTGTGTTGTGTTTTATTCCTTGTTTATCATGCATAAGTAGATATAGTTTACATGATTCCCACTAAAGTGTTCCATTAAATCATAATACCATTACAATAATTACAAAATATCATAAAATAATCTAATTCTTAGAAGAAGACAATAATATAGGCATCATAATACTATATGTAATAACAGCTCCTGTTTTCTGATGATTCACGCATTCGTTTCAGTTCAAAATGGTGTGTTTTAAAATTGATTGCCGTTTCTAAATCAGATGATTTGTCTCTCAGGTAGAAGAGCAAGCCGGTCTCCAGCGAGGGTGAGTCACCAATCCAGCTCACCCTCCTCCCTTTGCTCTGTTTTCCTCTCTATGATTTAGAGGGAGACATGGAGCGGTCCTCGTTCAGGTTTCCACATGATTACTCCCTCCCCCACTGGCCCTCGCTTCCTGGTGCGATAATGGAGCAGGCCAAGCGTGAGGCATGAAAATGATTGGGTGAATCATCCTATATTTGAATTTTATTAGCAGACGGTCCAGGCAGGGAACTGCTGCTCAATTACAGGAGGAGGATGCTGATTTCAACCACAGAATTATACAGCAGTAATATTATGCAAAAAATAGCTATTATGTAAGAAATGATGTGATATTGTGTTATAAACCTTATATAATACATAATAAGAAAATAATCAATGATGGTGCGGTTTGATGGAGCAGAACAGAGTTACTGTTGCCACCCGAAAGTTGATTATTTTCCTATAACGGCATGTAGCCAGCTACTGTTTTATTCTTCTTATACCACAGCCAATTGCCGATTACAATTTTCCTTCCATTTAATGGAACAGTTTTACATTTTATCCATTTATAGTCGAATCATGTATAAATTCAATTACCTACATTATAGCAGCTATACACAGTTGTTTCTTTAACAGAGATAAAACTTCTCTATCTTTTTTTGCAGGAAAAACTGCAGCTAGTCATGATACTGAGAAACCGCAAAGCATAAACTCCATAAATTTACAGCTTTACCTCTGATTATTTCAAAGCTCTGACAGAGAAGACTTCTGCCATAAATGGTAAATAAACATCTTCTTTCCTAAAACATCTGCCATACTAATCCCTGTGAAGCAGATGTTACTATAGCAATGAGCTCTTCAATATAAACTTGTGATTTAGTACAGGAGTCAAAAGGTATTAGTATTCAACAATCCAATCAGAATCAATAATTCAACAGCACAGTGGTATAAAAGAATATAAGAGTAGAATGTTTTGAATTTGTAAATATACTGATAACATGTCATTGACTGGAGCTGGTAATAATCATGTAATTTTAACTGGCTCATTTAGTTTAAAGTTTAAGTTTAGTTTTCAGATGGCTGATTTTGCACATGGTAATATATAAATATCTTGATATCTTAAGGGGCAGGCGCAGACGGATAACTTGGTTCTTACAGAAGGCACGGCTCCTGGTACTCTTACATTGGTCTAAAGGGGATCCTCGAACAATTTGAGACCAGAGGGGGGAGTGATGTCGTCCTTGAAGCAAACTGGCAGAGCAAAGGAGAGAGATTCTCAGCTGAGTGAGGCAAAGCGGCATCCTCAGGGGAACACGGTGGCGGAGCGACATAACCAGTGGGGCAGGGTAGTGGAGCGACATCATCTGAGAGGCAGGGTGGGGGCAGGCAATGACATCCTTGTCAGAATCATGGGTCGAGGCTGATTTGAAACTAGAGATCTCGCCTGCGGCTTGCAAGACCTCCTCTTTGTCCTCTGGCTTGGGTGTAGCTGGTGAGGCTATGCTGTCTGCCTCTGACGTGGGCTGAGGTGGTGAGGTAGCTTCAGCAGTATCTGGTGTAGCTGTAAGGTCATTGTGTGATTAATGTTAATGTTCCCCAAAAATTGGTAGTCCTGACAAAAATCTTCAGATTTGTACTTGAGATATAAGGAGACAATATTCGCTTTAGATCAATCAGCCTATTAAACCTATAAAAATGACCACACATCTATTACTTATATCACTAAAACAAGAAAAGCTTTAAAGAAGACATTTATGTTTTTAGCAGCTAACTTAGCTAGAATGTGCAGAGAGGTCATTAAACAATGTTAAGTAGAATGCAAGTTGTATTGTTTGTTTTCACATTGTATTCCTGCCTCAAACCCAGTCTTACAGAGGCTCCGGATCCACCAGGATAAGACGCTTACTCAAAGTGAAGGAATGAATGAGAACCCTCGATACACCACTCTTCTCTAGGAAAAGGTGGAGAAGAAAGGGACTCGTATAACCACTAGTTTAGCATTTTGCATCTTGAATCATCTTGCTTTTTACATGCTATAAACAAGGGCAAAACATTGCAGAGCTAAAAACATGTGTAGCCCCTTCACTGCACTAGCATCAGACACGGTAGGGGGCATAGCCCAATGTTTGAAGAAAGAGTATGCTAGGATTTTGATGCTAAACCTGTGTCGACACATTAGCCTCATAGGTCCAGTAGAATATAGACACCAAAAACCATAGACTTGTATAATGTTTCACAGAAAGTATCCCAAAAATGATAGCAGATGTTAGATCATGTACATTGGTTTTAAAGATGTAAAATGGATGCTGTGGCCTCTGACTGTGCGCTCCGAAAGGGTCACCTTCAGCACAACGCCTGCCCTGCATTCCCCCCAATATGTATACTCGTACAGCCTTTTATCCCCCGTGTCTCTCTTTCGTTCTCGTTTCAGCCGAGTGGACAGAGGACAGGGGCGCTCCCTCAGGCTGTTCCGGTTGGCGTCATTTAGAGTTATTTTCACCAGCCTCCCTTCGGCTCCTCTGAGCACAATGAAGGATTACAGCTGAGACATGACACAGGCGGCCGGATGCTGATGATGTCATCTCCGTGTCATGGATGGAACTGAGTCCAGGAGGAGGATGACATGTCAGCTTCACCTTACACCTTGCAGGGATTTTCACACACCCTTGACCTCTTGGAGAGTATTTGCTATATACACAGGATTAACCTGATTTTTAGCCTGTGCAATTTCACTGGCCTTTTAAGATTATTATTTGGCACAACGAAATCAACAAACCTGAGGTTCATGGAAATTACATTCTTAAAATTGAGCTTATTTGAGTTTATATGGATGTTTTTACCAGACCATCAGCATGCTTTGTTTACTTTATTTGATGCATCCTATGCTGTACTGAGATTTTAATTTAAAACAATTTCTCACAATGACAGAACTTTGTTGCCATCTGTCTTTGGTTACAGTGACAATAAATCAGCCACCAGTTAGCACAACACATTTTATTTTCTAAGACTACCAATCTTTAGACATTTAGAATATGGGATTTTTGAAACATACAGCCATTTAAAGACTGCACTATTTACATCAAGAACCACCTGCATAATCACCAGTTTGTGCTTTATCATGGTCAGGTTTATAGTGAATCTTGAACCTACCCTGGGAACATTGGAGGTGAGGTGGGAATACACCAGAATGCACCCTGGATGTCAGGAAGGGCATCCGGCGTTAAACCTGTGCCAAACTGAAAAATACAGACCAAATGATCTGCTCTGGCCACCCCAAACAGGGAGCAGCTGAACGAACCACAACAACGACAACAGTTTTGCACCATAAGAGAAATCTTTGTAGAACCCTATAACAGATTTTTACAAAACCTTCCAAGTGGAACTTATTTAAAAAGGTAGAAACTTTATCCACGCCAGGTTCAATCGTGAGCTTTGTGGAGATTTGCATATTCTCCTGGTGTGGCTTACCTCCGAATTCTCCAGTTTCCGTCCATCTCCTAAAAACATGCCAGTAGGTGGATTGGTTATATTAAATTGCTAGGTATGAATGAGTGTGTGCATGGTGCTACAGCCTGCCATCCCATTCACAGTGTATTCCTACAGCTGAATTTGTAGCTGCAGAGACAATTTCATATAACAAACTGGTTTTACTGAGACATACACAAGGTGTTATGTCTATCGTTAATTATAATGAAATGATATTCTTTCCATAATTACAAGAAATGTTTCTTAGATTCCAGCCATGTAGAGTGATTCCAAAAAGTATCCCAGGGGAGGTACAGGGAGATGTAATGAGAGGGTATGAAATATATAAACACCCGCTTTAAAATGGTAGGTTTTTGTGATGTAAAAAAAACACCCCTATGTAGCATAAATCATGTCAAATTTGTAATTTCACAACATATAACAGATACCCATTACATCAGTGGAAAATAGAACCTAAATGCTTCAAAACGTGTGATTTAATCTTATTTATGTTAATTAAGGCCCTCCTGAGTGGACATGAGCTTACAGAATAACATTTGTGGTTAAAATAAATAAATATAAATCTGATAACAGATTTGAAGACTCAAAGAGCCAAGTAGTATGTGAAGAACACATTGCTATACAGCAGTGATGCGCATTCTGCTTATACTGTAGTTATAGTGGTTAAGACACATAATAGTATCTTACAGACATTGTTTGTACTTTAGGGAGTTAAATTACACCTGTACAGTACCTTTTATCTGCCAGTGCAAAGTATGTTTAGGTCACTGATTCTTAATAAAACAGTGGTCAGAGAGAGAGAGAAAGAGAGAGAGAGAGAGAGAGAGAGATGTCTCTATTTAAATTATAATGTGGAAATGTGACTTAATAACAGACATTATTTTACATGAAGCAGCAGGGAGTCTGTACAGTCTCACTTCTAGACATCCATCATAAACAACCAGCAGCGTAAGGCTGTGCTATCGGCGCTAACAGTAAGGCCCGGTGGAGCTCTTACCTCAGTGTTTGTCAGAGCATTAACCCACTAATGTGTCATTAAGTGGCTGCGCCTTCCTGTTTACTAAGAAAAGACTCGTCATACAGTCTTTTTCTTTCTGCAAGGAACAGAAAATCGCCAGAAGCAAGAGAAATAAGGTCAAATATGCTGCCACTTTATAGGCTTTGAATGATTATGTACAGTATTAATATGCCTCGATTCAGCTAATAAATTGCAAATTGAATGTTTCAGTTACTACTTCTCTAGGAAAGAAGCAGGTGTTTGTGTACCATATACAAGCCTGCACAAACCTACACAAACTAACTGAATCAGAGCTGCCATCATTGCAAACAAAATAAATTCTTAGAGATAACAGTATAAAATATTTCCTTGTTGCTGGGGTGGAATATATTTTATACCTTTAATATATCTGTTCCATCTGGTAATGTGCATAGAGTTTACCTTTTGGCACAAGTGTTTTCTGGTGATCTGCTGGGTTTAATGCCCAGGCAGGGAACCAGATTAACCCCTGGGGGTGGTGGTGGTGGTGGTGTTACAATTCAGTGCACTCCCAATGCTGGGAGCTTTGTCCCAATGTCTCAAGCTTTGTGTAAAACCTGTGCCAAATTAAGTATTTGGATCAATGATCCTCTATGGTGACCCCTAAAAATTATTATTATAACCAACTTATTAGGAAATTATTTTTAATGGTATAGTATGGTCGCATTTCCTGATTAAAAAAAACAACAGTATTTAAACCCCTTCAGACTTTAGTTAGATTTAATATAAAGTTTGTTGCATTTTTAATAGATTTTTGTTACAATTAAAAATAAAAAAAACTTGACCAAGGCACTCCAGACTGAGCACAGGTACATCATGTTGGCTTTTGTCCACCTGCAGCAAATTCAATTCATTACCAAGCCTTAAAGTCCAAGAGCTCTCATAGACCTCCTACATAAAATAGTGTAGAGGCATAGACCTGGCCAAGTGTTTATAAACTACACTGACCTACTAGTTCCTCAAGAGCTCTCGGTTGCTGTTGTAGAAAGGACACTATCAACAGTTACATTATTTACTGTCCAGTGTCACCCAAATGAGGTTGAGGTTCCGTTCTGAGCCTGGTTCCTCTTAAGGTTTCTTCCTCATATCATCTCAGGGAGTTTTTCCTCGCCATCATCACTGCAGGCTTGCTCATTAGGGATAAAATAGGAATAAAATAGTAACTCACTTACCAAGGCAAAAGGGTCTTAGTGTCAGAAGTGTACAAGAAACCAACAGCCACTCTGATGGAGCTCTAGAAGTTTTCCCTAAACTAAAGAACTAATCTGGCAAAAAGCCAGGTACAGCTCATCAATTATCTAATTTACTGTGAAGCATGATGGTGGTAGTATCATTTAATATTGTGATTCTTACCTTTGTTGATTGATAATGGCCCAATGATTAATGCAAAGACAATGCTGGGGTGGCTTCAAGACAATGTCCATGAGTAGCTTAGCTGAAGCCCAGACTTCCAATAGAACTGCTGTGGAAAGACTTTACATTC
The DNA here is from genome assembly GCF_019097595.1 of Hemibagrus wyckioides. Taxonomy (NCBI): domain Eukaryota; kingdom Metazoa; phylum Chordata; class Actinopteri; order Siluriformes; family Bagridae; genus Hemibagrus; species Hemibagrus wyckioides. Next base: position 12,543,073 of record NC_080727.1, read on the forward strand.
TGGAGATGATCTGGCAGAAAGAATGGGAGAAACTGCCCCAAACGATGGTGTGCAGTACTGGTTGTGTATGCTGGTGGATAGGAAGCCTCCATGAAGCTAACAGCATAAAATGATTTAATGATTTAGCATAAAACGTTTAATGGTTTAACTGCTTTTTATTATAACAAGCTTTGAAATAAAGTTTTGTCTTGGAGCAGGGAAACTAGTTTGAAGTTCTGATGAGAGCATGGTCATTGGCCAGATGCTGTAGATATAGAGTCGAGTGAAATACAGGAAAGTATTCCTTTACCAGTCTGCCAAGTGTCTGAGAGCATAGAAGTGATGCTCGAACGATAGACCCTCTCAGCAGTTGAATATTAACTCTGCGTGAAAGGCAGTCGAAATGACCAGGTTGGCAGATTGATCACTTCACAGCAGCAGCTGTGGAAACTTGATTTGCTATCTGACTGAAAACAGCCTGATTTCTTGACCTGCCTCGGGTTAATGTTCTACTCTGCAGTGTTGGACATAGGATGTTCGAAATGCCTAGGCATGCTTGCTGCACCAATCTTCCTCCCACACAGCCAGGGAACATTAACCCTCCTGTATAGTGTTCACTTGCTGCCTCACTTTATCATTAACATTTAGTTTAAAAATCCCCAATGATCTCCATTGTAGTGATAATTGATATATACAATATCCATGGAAATGCCGGCCTTCTCTTGCTAGGAGAATAGATGGCAAGGTGGCAAAGGCAAACCTTTTTGTCAAATAAGAACACATTTTTAATTTGATTATCGTTGGATTATGTGCTATGAGTGTAGCAAGCCCTGTCACTATAAAACGTTATAAATGGCACCTTAATATAAACCTGTGATTTGTTGTAATAAAGAATTATTCAGCACTTTTGGATCAATCAGAATTGAGAATTCAACAATGCTGTGGTATGAACCCCATTTATTTCACTTTGTTGCTCTCAGGGTCCAAAATGACCCACACAATTTGTGCCAAACAGCACTTTATAAACGTTCTTCAGAGTACACTAATACAGTAGCCATAGTCAGGTTTTCTAAAAGAGATTGAATTACAATCATAGACCAAAAATCTTCATAAGCATATTGGAATAGGAAGAGTAGCCCTCAGGGTTAATTCATGAATATTTAATGTTGAACCCTTCCCCCAATTTCTAGATCCTTATCAGTGCAACAACCTGACGAAGTCAAATGTTAAAACAACAACTCATCCAGGCCAAGCCATTGCACTCCCAATCCCCTGTGTATGAGTTCACTGTAATCTGTACTGCAGTATTTTGCATGGGTCAGCAGTGCATGCATGTCAAGACACTCACCATGCATGAGCTGGGAGTCAATCAATAATAACAGCCTGGGCTTGAGGAATGCAAACCATTCCTTTTTAGCCAGCTATCTCCATAGCAGAGGGCCTAGTGGAAAAAGCACGATCATCAAGCATCATTTTCGCTTGCTGTTCTTTTTCGTAATTGCTGCCTAAATGCCCGTTTGAAAGAGCATGTCCCTGAGAGGCCCAGAGAGACACAAGGTTAGGGCTGTGCTATAAATTGTTTGTTAATCACCTTTGCAGAGCAGGTTCTGTGAAAGAAGGTCATAAAATGGAGCACTCAACATAACCAGCGTGCTAATAAAGAGAGAGAATTCCTCAGGGAGAAGCTTGGTTTTCCAATGAATCACTGATGTTTACGTCAAGTCTCTGTGTCACAGGAAAATATCACATGACCACTGAAGGGTTTTGTTACATCTCAACCAGTGTCGCTAAATCTTTTCAGGAGAAGGTAGCTAGTACTTGCTTAAATAGTCACTAGAAGTGGGTAGGTGACATCATAGAGTCATTTGCATTGTTCATTGCATTGTAATGCTCATTTGCATATTAAAACTAATGTTACTGAAGAAAATATCTGAACAGTGCAGACAAAATGAAGCATTGCTAGTGAGGAGTTTGGAAATAGACATAAGAGAAATGGTTATGGATGGAAAAACTCTTTCATTACTGTAAATATAGGTATGAATAGAGTTTAAATACTGGTAGGCTGGGCAATCTTGTCTCACCTTGGAGAGTAAAGGGACAGTCGCTAAAGTCTGTTCAAAAAGTCACCAGGTGGAATAGAAATCAACTTATGGGACCTTTTTTAATCAGTATAAACAAATGAATGATTTTCTGGCCACATCTAAAATTATTCAGGACACTGTCAGATTTCAGTGTGAGGTGGTTGTTACCTCTGTTGTATAACCTTCTCATTTTATTTGTTGGGATAACGTGGTTGACAATCACACCTTCAAATTTTAAACTCTTATGGCAGTTTGTATTATACACTTGCGGCATCTCAGGAAGCAGAACTGGGTTTGATATCACCATTTACTTTAAAGGTTTGAAGAAACATTTGTCTGGGAAAAAAGAAATATTTTTGATTTTTCGACCTATTCTGTAAAAATCTTGCTACTAGCAGGCTAGGTAAAAAACCCAGTAATGTTTATAAAGTACTACAAATTCTTAAAGCACCCAGTGTTTACTTTCACATTGAGACTTGTTTGAGAAAATGTGCAGTCCAGACCCTTTCGTCACTCACACGCTGCTCATAAGAATAACACCCCTCTTACCAATCCTCGGCTAACTAACCGGCCAGCCTGCTTTCTATATTAGATTTATGATTTTAAGTAAAGGTGAAACTAGTTTTTTTTGCAGTCGGTTCAGAATAAAATATTTCCATCAATATTCATAATTACATCACAATAATAAGGATCATTGACACTATGATATACAGTCTAACTGGAGTGTAGTAAATGAATAGTTTCGAATCTTTTTCTCTGAAAAGGCAAAGCTAACTTGTTATTGTGGCTGAGTTTGTGTGTTTTTTTTCCATTACAGCATGAGTAGTGGAATCAATGGCAGCAAAATCGATGGCCTACATAAACTGTTATGTAAACAGCATTTAGGCCACACAGAGATGAGAGTAATAACAGTCATTTTCCACAGCCATTTTCCATAGTCATTCTTTGTTATAAGCCACAAGGGATGGCATAGAGCACGGGTCTCTGGAATAAGAGAGAGAATAATAAGCATCAGACTACAAAAAAAATAAAAAATAAATAAATAAAATCAATAACCAGCACTGGACTTCAGAATAAATATCTGATGTCTCTTTTCATTTGCACCATTAAATAACTGACCAAAGTATCTGAAGTTCTGCTTCTTACACTTCCTATATGACATTATCAGTATTTCTACATGACTCTTTGACATATATTTTATCCTTTCATGAATGAAAATTATATCACAAACTTGTTCATTAAAGTCTGTATACATATATGAGCTGCATGAGAAAAAGGTCTGTATGATTGCCTCATCTAGTGGTGATAAATGGTAAGCATGAATTTGATGTGAATCTGCTCTCCCATAATGGAGCAATAAAGATTTATACAAACAAAAACAACAGTAAAAAAAAAAAACTTGAAAATTCCATTGAAAAATCTGATAACTGTATTGAACAGGCAGGTTTTGTCAAAAAAAAAAAGGAAAAACTTTTCATATTAGGCAATTAGGAAAAAAAATAAAGATGGATTTACAAATCAACATATTCAAAAATTTTTGGATTTCTTAATAAGGATAAAAAAACATATATGCTTACATACACTCACTAGTCACATGACTGGCTGATTAGATAACTGCATGAATCTGCAGTTGTACAAGTGTTCCTAATAAAGTGGATTGTGAATGCAGAGACTGTTTCTTATGTCTATCTAATAATATACAATTTAAAAGAAGGATTTCCAAACCTTAGCATTAACTGGATATGCTAATGAGCAGACATCATACACCAATAAGCCATAACATTATGACCACCTGCCTAATATTGTGTTGGTCCCCGTTTTGCTGTCAAAACAGCCCTGACCCTTCGAGGCATGGACTCCACTAGATCCCTGAAGGTGTGCTGTGGCATCTGGCACCAAGATGTTAGCAGATCCTTTAAGTCCTGTAAGTTGCGAGGTGGGGCCTACATAGATCAAACTTGTCTGTCCAGCACATCCCACAGATGCTCAATTTGATTGAGATCTGGGGAATTTGGAGGCCTAGTCAACACTTCAAACTCGTTGTTGTGGTCATCAAACCATTCCTGAACCATTTTTGCTTTGTGGCACGATGCATTATCCTGCTGAAAGAGGCCACAGCCATCAGGGAATACCGTTTCCATGAAAGGGTGTACATGGTCTGTAACAATGCTTAGGTAGGTGGTACGTGTCAAAGTAACATCCACATGGATGGCAGGACCCAAGGCCTGATCAGTGCCTGATCGGTGTACATAGAAGTGAAGCGCAAGTACAGACGTGCAGATTGTTTACATCCTATTTCTGTTCCTCTCTGATTTCTCTGTTCTGAACTAGGTCCAGTATGACGATGTAAGATTTGCCAACTAAACCTACTCTAGAATCCTGACCAGTCTTTCTAGAATAAAGTTAAGAACACTTGAAATCCTTACGTCCATAGTATATGCGAGAGTAAAAGGCGAGTAAATGAAAGCTCCACTCTGAACTCATTAAATATATTTATTTTGCAATATTTGTGATGTATTGCCATTATTTCCATGAGAAATTAAAGGTTGTGTGTTGCTGTGTTGTCATAACAATCTCAAATAGAGGTGATAGCAGTCAGTTTTCTCAAAACCCAAAGAGCAAAGGGTTTTCCTTTTACTCATGATTTTTCAATGTCAAATTAATGAGAAATCCAGTGTAAAAGAATAAGAGAGTGAGAGGAAATATCCCAGAATGCAATACAGCTATGTCTGAGTGGTGCTGAATTATGGTAGAGACTCTCTACAGCTGAGATGTGCAGGATGATGGAAGTGAGTGCAATTTGAGTGTGAAAGTTTGGAAGCAGATCTGTTTAAGCAGAGAGTACAGATGAGGGTGTGAGAAAATGGACAGTCTGAAGGACTAAAGTGCTGCTGCATCGTTCTCTTTGTGTAGAGATGAAGCAAGGGTAAATTATACTGCACCACTATTGGGGGCAATGTAGGAAATTCTTAGAAAATTTGCAAGATCGATGGTTCGTTTCTAAGCAAGCATAGAGTGATATAATATTACAATGGCATGATGTTTTATTATAGCTGTAAAAGACCGTTAATTTCTGATTAAATAGTTGAATAAGTTTTAATGTGTTCTTGGTTAACTGAAGCTAAAGTTTATTTTAGCAAATGAGTTTATATTAACAGGCTATTTATGAAGCAGTTAATAACACTGAGGATCTCTGTTTTAAGTCCAGAGGAAAACCCACCAAAATGAACCTTTGAGTATCCTCATTCACCCAAATTGCACTTTGAGCCTTTGCAGCAATAATAAAAGACTTTATTAGAGGATAAGGCACGAGGTTTAAAAGACTTTATTAGAGGATAAGGCACAAGGTTTTAATCTAACAAATAATGTGCAGTACTGTGAAATGAACAAGCAGACCACTAATAGGCTTACAACACCGGTCAAACAAAACAAAACAAAAAAACAGAGCACAACAACAGCATCATTTATTCTTAGTCAGAGTGAGATCGATTTTTCCTCCTAGGCTGAAAAGCTTAACTTCGTGCATTAGGCTGAAAACATGCAGAATGCTGAACATGATTTTATAGCAGCAGGACTTCTATCACTGTCAGAACAGTCTTGCCAGGTACTACTGCACCCGAAACAGACCTGACAGCTGTGTGCTTAAAGTGAAGGTTTCACTAAAATAAAAAGTATACACAATGTAGTTAGATAAGCTAACAATAACAAAACAAAGTGAAAATATTGTGTTGCTGTTATCACCCTGAACTTAATTATATTCATAGAACAGTACCTCCTAAAGTGCTTTACCAGAGCAATTTGCCAACGACGATAATTGCTATATATTAAATCATGGCACATCATACTTTTTTCTGTTTATAGTTACATTTAATTGTGCTAGAACATCCAGAGATAACTTACAGTAACTCACATACACCAAACAGGCATAACATTATGACCACCTGGGCACCCTGACTAGTCTATGGCTATACCACCCCATATTCTACAAATTGTGATGCACTGTGTATTCTGACACCTTTCTATCAGGACCAGCATTAACGTCTTCAGCAGTTTGAGCAACAGTAGCTCGTCTGTTGGATCAGATCACACGGGCCAGCCTTCGCTCCCCACGTGCATCAGTGAGCCTTGGTCGCCCATGACCCTGTCGCCGGTTCACCACTGTTCCTTCCTTGGACCACTTTTGATAGATACTGACCACTGCAGACCTGGAACACCCCACAAGAGCTGTAGTTTTGGAGATGCTCTGATCCAGTCATCTAGCCATCACAGTTTGGCCCTTATCAAACTCAAATCCTTACGCTTGTCCATTTTTCCTGCTTCTAACACATCAACTTTGAGGACAAAATTTCACTTGCTACCTAATATATCCCACCCACTAATAGGTGACATGATTATCAATCTTATTCACTTCACCTGGCACTGTTCATAATGTTATGCATGTGTTATGCATCAGTGTAGTTACTATGTTATAACAGGTTAACACTTGTTCGCTCATCAGCCATCTCTTTTTCTCTCTCCAGAAGTTAATCACACACACACACACACACACACACAAAGGGTTTCACATAGAAACCCTCAGTTGGTGTGGCTGGTGAGGAAATGATTGTTTATTGCTGGATGTTCAGAAACATTAAATGCAGCAATAAATTGATAAAAAGTATGATGATCTTTCATTAATTATTTATTTTTTATAGCTGTTAAAACCACTGTTTATTAAAAGGAATAAAACACTTTGATGTGTTATTCCATGCTTAAGTTATGGATATTGACATAGACATATTTTAGTCATGGATGGAAGAAACTTTTTTGATGCAAGTTTATTAAAAATTCAGGTGATTTGACATGATTTGGAAAGGCACACACATGTCCATATAAGGTCCCACAGTTAACAGTGCATGTCAGAGCACAGACCAAGCCATGAAGTCCAAGGAATTGTCTGTAGACCTCTGAGACAGGATTGTAATCGAGGCCCAGATTTTGGGAAGGGTACAGAAAAATTTCTGCTGCATTGAAGGTCCCAATAAGCACGGTGTCCTCCATCATCCGTAATTGGAAGAAATTTGGAACCACCAGGACTCTTCCTAGAGCGTGCCACCCTGCCAAGCTGAGCAACTAGGGGAGATGGGCTTTAGTCAGGGAGGTGACTAAGAACCTGATGGTCACTCTGAAAAAGCTCCAGCATTTCTCTGTGGAGAGAGGAGAACCTTCCAGAAGAACAACCATCTCTGCAGCACTCTCTCTATGAGGCCTGTATGGTAGAGTGGCCAGATCGAACCTCAGTAAAATCCACATGACAGCCCGCCTGGAGTTTACCAAAAGGCACCTGGAGGACTCTCAGACCATGAGAAACAAAATTCTCTGGTCTGAGGAAACAAAGATTGAACTCTTTGGCCTGAATGGCAAGCATCATGTCTGGGGGAAACCAGGCACCGCTCATCACCTGACCAATACCACCCCTACAGTGAAGCATGGTGATGGCAGCATCATGCTGTGGGGATGTTTTTCAGTGGCAGGAGCTGGGAGACTAGTCAGAATTGAGGGAAAGATGAATGCAGCAATGTACAGAGACATCCTTGATGAAAACCTGCTCTAGAGCGCTCAGGACCTCAGACTGGGGCGACAGTTAAGCACACAGCCAAGATAACAAATGAGTGGCTACGGGACACCTATGTGAATGTCCTTAAGTTACCCAGCCAGAGCCCAGACTTGAACCTGATTGAACATCTCTGGAGAGATCTGAAAATGACATAGAGATGGGGAGGTCCTGCAAAGAAGAATGGGAGAAACTGCACAAAAATAGGTGTGCCAAGCTTGTACCATCATACTCAAAAAGACCTGAGGCTGTAACTGGTGCCAAATGTGCTTCAACAAAGAATTAAGCAAAGGCTGTGAATACTTATGTACATGTGATTTTTTCCCCCTGATTTTTATTTTTAATGAATTTGCAAAGATTTCAAACAAACTGTTTTCACATCGTCCTTATGGGGTACTGTTTGTAGAATTTTAAGGAAAATAATGAATTCAATCCATTTTGGAATAAGACTAAAAAAGGCATAAAAAAAGTGGAAAAAGTGAAGCGCTGTGAATTTCCGGATGCACTGTACAATCACATTACTACCAGCCTAGCTGTACAGTGCTGACTTCTGGTCTGTCTGGGAGCGGAGTTAGTTCTGAAGAGCCACATAATGACATACTGTTATTAGTATTTAATATTTATAGAATTTGGTCAAAAGTAATTGACCTCTCAGTATGTGTTTTGAGCTTTTATGCCACCCATGATCCAGAATATCTTAAAACAATTATTATTATTATTATTATTATTATTATTATTATTATTATTATTATTATTATTATTATTATTATCATCAGTTTGTATATTCTCCCCATGCTTCAGAGGTTTCCTCTGGATACTCCAGTGTCCTCCCCAGTCCAAAGTCATGCGTTGCAATATCTAAATTGTGTATAATTCATGGTATCCCCCACCTTGTACCCTGAGTCCCCTGGATTTGGCCCCAGGACCCTGTGTAGGATAAGCGGTAGAGAAAATGAATAAATGCAATATTTTATTAAGACTATTTCCATTCCAGAAATATATTTTAATCACACTGGGAGGCGCTGTTGCTCAAGAAGGCAGAATGCTGTCTTTATCTGAGCTGCTCAGCTAAACGCGTAAACAGGCAAGCGGGAGTGTGTGTGTGTGTGTGCGCGCGCGCGTGCTCACCTTACGCTCCACGCCTCAACAAGCGCTCCTTCACCTGCCTCGTCTCCCCTCACTCTGTGGACTAGGAGCTTTTACACAGAAGTGAACGGCAGGAGATAAACATGCAGTATTTATGGAGTTGCATTACTGAGCTATACAGCGCCGGGGTGAGTAAAGTTCTCAGTGCTTAAGGCACTTTTATTAAATGACATTATGCGCAGAGGACCAGGATGGTGATGCCTGAGGTTTGCGCTGCGTTGCTGCAAAAAAAGTGTCTGTTTAATGCTATTATGCATCACAATTCTAACAGTTATCACATACTATGTGTAGTGTAAATATTTTCTGTAATGATAAGTTTCATTTAAATATAGCATATTGTTCAAAAAATGAATACAACCTAATATTATCCATCGCGCAAAATTCTAAACGCATGCCATTTTAAAGAATTGACCCATATGCTCTCTCTCTCTCTCTCTCTCTCTCTCTCTAAGTTATAATTCTTAAACATGGTGCTTGATTGCTTTCCCAGAATTTCAAATGCCAAATAGAATAAAACAGTGAATTTGTGAATGTGGCTTGTACTGTTATCAGTTTTCTCAAGCACTTTTACTTTGCATTTCTTTACATATTGTTTTGAATTGTGTGCAGAAGGTTGGAGGTTTGAACAGTAAGATACAAAATAGATCTTTTATCATGGTCATGTTTGTATAGTTTTCATGACAAGCTCTCAATCAGTCTTATTCATGCAGAAATGTTTTGTTGTTGTTTTTTCAATATTCAAATGAATGAATTTCTTGAATTACTTATCTATCTTATCTCTGAATAAGACAAGATTTAGCACCAGTAATCCTAAACATTACACCAAAAACATTCAGTTGTTGAACAAATGTGATTGAGTTCTTAATATATATCAATGAATCATTTATTAATCTTTTAATGAATGATGTTATTGCAGGCTCCTTCCATAAGTGTTAAATGTAAACATCTCCTCAGAGAAAAGTTTATTATACCAGGGGTCCCCAACCACTGAGCAATGGACTGGTACTGGGCCGTGGATCATTTGGTACCGGGCCACAAAGAAAGAATAATCTTTTATATATTATATACATATATATATTTTTGTATGTATGTATGTATGTATGTATGTATGTATGTATTTCGCGGGTTTTTCCATACATCAGTAAGTCCGCAAGCTAACTGACACTAAAATGACCCAAAACCAAATGTCACTAGAGAGCCCCCCCACCAACCAACCAAACTCCCCCCTCAAAAAAAACCAAAAACATTGTTCAGTACCAAAGTGGTCCATGGTACAAAAAAGGTTGTTTTATACCAACAATTACAATATTTTACCATTTACTAATCGGTTTAGATTTATTCAGGCAAGACCAGACCCTCTAGAGAAGGTTACTATAGAGCTACTATGGGAACCAAAATGTATTAGAATGAGTGCATTAATATAAAGCTATGATTGGTAGCTAGCTTCTGTCAGAGCTGCTGTTCTAGTAAATTAATCTACAACATCTGATCAAACAGAATCCATCAGCGCTGTAATATACATTTTGTCAGTGCATTAGGAATTACAACAACATGAAACACCCTATAGTGCCTTTAAACTCAATGACAGCATCACTGACTCTGACTGTTTAGAGTTCTCACAGTTCTCACACAGTTGGTCAGCATTTTGTGTGCAAAACTGTTTTCTAAGAACTGTTGTTCTTTTATAATAACCCTACAGTTATTATAAAACGATCTATTATAAATCTCTGACTTGCTGGAGTAAACTCTGACCTCAGTGTATGTGTGTGTGTGTGTAACGATGCCTCTTTTATTGAATGCAATACATTTTTGCTGAATCTGTGCTCATTTTGTGTTTGAATTTCTATTTATGGCCTGATAAACACATCCATCTGTAGCAATATTTCAAGTGAAAGTGAAGTGTATACACTTGTCTCTTTTACCCCAAATGTAGTCGATCAGCTGAGACATGTTTGGCATGCGAAGTTTTCTTCTGTAGTTTTGCACTGGAACGATAATTCTAATAAAAAGAAGGTTATGGCTACAACGTTTAACATTTGTAGATAAAACTGTATGTCTAAGTCATCTGTTGCTGATGTGGTTTCTGACTCTGTATGACACACTGTGGTGTATAGGCACATCCAGTGGTGTAGCCAGGAATTAATTTTGGGTGGGCAGGGTGAGAAATTATACTCTGCATAAATTACCACATGGTTTTGTACAATTATATTGATAAGTGTGACATGCTCAGGCACTTTGGGTAGATTCCAGATAGTACAAAGAGCCATGATAGAACAAATTTGTTACTTAATCATTTAAGGTAACATCTACTGTTAAAAAAATCTTGACATATTAAAAGAACTGCCACAAAATAGCTTTACAATAGAGTCACTGATAATAATTAAAATGATATGGTAGTAATGGGAGAAATGTCTTTTTATCATAGACACAAATCAGATGCATTGTTTTTCCTCCTGCTGCAGTAAACCCTGGTATTTCACAGCCATCTAGATATTGCTTGATATCAGTGTGTATCTACCTGTAGAGTATTTCATAGATGCATGATCCTGATTGGTCAATCCGGTTTCTCAGCATATAGGCAATTAACTGCAATTGAAATAAATAAGTAAATAAATATTTAATCTTCAGGAAGACTTTATAATACTAGTGTAGTGCAATTACTGTGCAAAATAAATGTTATTTAAACGTATATAATAACCAGAGCTGTATAGTTGATATGTTAACCACACATGTATAATAAATAATAATACTTCCAGAAATGTCATACAATATTTGACATTATCTATAAACAATACATGTTATTATCTATTCCACTATTCTAGCTCAGTGTCATTACACACTAGTGTTATATGTATATGTTGAAGTGCTTCCAATGATAAAATCGCTCCAGCTTGAAATGTTGGATCACGGTTTAGTTATTCAGATCTTTGCATCTGTCATGGATTGTGGGCATAGCCTACACTGGGAAGGTTCTCTGGAAGAACTGAAAGAAATGATTATTTATAAAGAATGTAGTAGTTTCCTGAAATAGAAACAAAACCATAGCCAAAGTTTAACCACTACAAGAGTTCATGTTAAAGTTAATGTTAATCTTTCACTGACCCGTGAATTTCATGACTGTGAATTCTATGAGATTTCAGCTCAGATGCACACTTCTAAGCCGATGGACCGCGTTTCTACTTCACCTTTGTTTCTGATACTTGTCTCTCTGTCATCGTTTGCTCGTGTAGTCGTATCAGTAGCGCTCCACCTGGTCAAGCTCCAAACTCAAATAGAGGACCAGGAAAGAGTTGGTTTAAAGTTAACCTTCAGAATCCTCATATCTCTCTTTTCTGTTTCGTTTCTTTAAATGTAAATGCAGCTCAAATGTAGCCTTCGGTTTGTCTGGTGAAAAAAGGGGCTGTGTGGGAAGGTGTTAAAATTAATAATCAGAGCATTTGTCACTGGGAGAATTTTTCCTCATGTGTTTGCATCACATTAATCTGTTATGGCTGTGCTGTGGGGACTGTTACAGAAAATGCTCACGTCTGTCCATATTGAAGTGAGAAGAAAAATATGATTATCGGTTATGGAAATATTTATTATTTTTAATAGCATTTATTTAGACCGCTGTCTTTGTGCAACAGTGATTTATTGCAGCCTGACATGAAAACGCGATCCTTTTAATTGTTTCCATGTTATTTATCACATTGACGTATTTCACCACACAGCTGTTTATTCTAGAGTCAGGTTTTTGGCGGAGGGTCCGTGTCCCGGAGCGAGTGCTGAGATGCTATAATCTTGCAGCCTATTATTGCATCTCGATCTGGTGCTGATGAGTAACGGAGATGACACACCTGCCCTCTTGCTAAATTATTGATATGTTTTTGCACTTCATGGAGAGATGTGTTCATGCAAGCTTGTCACCTTGCCAAATAAATAATGCAGCACTAATTAATAGATTACTCTAAGAGTGTCAGGGACTTTTTTCAGTCCCAGTTTATGCACAATAATTCCATGTGATCAGATTAAAGATCCAGTTTTAACAACGTTTAAAAGTGAAACTACTCACATGAGTAGGTGATATATGCATGTTCAGTGTGTTTTAATTAATTATGATGCTATGATAAGTAAGAAGTACATCACTGTGAGATGCTACTGTAGTAAAGTAATCAATAACAGGCTATAAAGCAGGGTTATTGTTGAATGAGTTGATTCTTTTTTTATTCCTCTTACAGGCAAAACAATTTTTCAACAATTACATTTTTTGAATGATTAAAGAATGACACATCATGCTGTTTATCCAGTTATACTTATAGTTATTTATGTTACCCACATAACAGGTTAGTCCCTGTTTTATTCTTGTTACAGCAGTTATAAAGTATTATTTCCTCAGTTTTCGTTTTCTCAGACTGAAAAAATGCAGCTGATTCATAAAATATCCAAAAACCCTGCTGTTCTGAAGACTTTATTTATCAGAAAACATAAAATGACATCATTCAGAGCAAGAAACATCATTCAAAGCAGCTTTACAGAAATATATCAAATCAGGATATAACCATTAAATGTAGAAATGTATCAATCTGTCCCTTTTGTACAGTAAATATTCTATATGCAAATCACAGAACAAACCATTGTATACTTGTTTATGGTGTCTCCTTCTCTTAGGCAAAATCTTCTCAGTAGTGAGGTAAGGTTGACGAGAGCATGATGCAATGAGCACTGAGACCAGGAGTGTTTTATACAGTACACTGCATTTCCCTGGTTTTATCCATCATCTGGGTATTAATAGTGCACTACATCTCCATGTCTGTCCACTCAGCAGCCATCTTGGCAACACTTCCAGGCAGTTCAGTTCTTTTCAGTCATAACTGACTCATATTTACTTGAATGAAGAGAGATTCATAAATCTGAAACGGATCAGCAAGAATGGAGTTTCTAACACGGTTTTGAAATAGCTGTTAAAAATCTCAGCAAAATTGCAAAATAATGTGTAGTCTTTGGCTCAAATAGCACACAAAATTTATGTATGTATTTATTTTTATTTTTTTAAAGATATCCCTAGCTGTTGTGAATGCAATGTCTCCATAACAAATAGAGTAAAGCAGTTGCAATAAATCTTGCAGTATGTGAGTATGTGTGTGTGTGTGTGTGTGTGTGTGTTGCGTTGCATTGGCACCCTGTCCCGGGTGTTCCCTACCTTAAGTCCCCTTGGATAGACTCCAGGCTTCTTGTGACCCTGTGTAAAATAATCACTACAGAAAATCTATGTATGAATACATATTAAGTACAACATTTTTATAAACCATTGATGGCTCTGGGCTGCAGATCAGAAGGTTCAGGGTTCAAGCCCCAGCACTGCCAAGCTGCCACTGTTGGGCCCTTGAGCAAGGCCTTTAACTCTTTCTGCTCCAGAGAAAGAGTTGCATCATGTATAACCCTGCACTCTGACTGCAACTTCCTAATATGCTCCGATTTGCAGAAATAAAAGAATGTCTCTCTTCTGTACTGTTCATGTAACAAATAAAATCTTCTTACTCTTCTTCTTTTGGCAATCCTTCCATTAAATACCCCAAAGTGAAGAGACAAATCCAAACAGTTGTCTCAAATGATTCCTCAGATACCTCTCATTAAATGTGTATCGAGAAAAAAAATGCCTGGAAAGAAGAAGCAAATACTAATGTTGCCTCTTGTGTGTGCTTTCCTGACATGCCAACAAGTAAATATGAAGCCTAGCACATAGCATAGCAATATTTAAATTAAACAACATAATATTTCATGGACTACTGCTTGATTTAATTTGTGTTTAACTGGTTAGCTCACTCTATATATATACAGTAGCTACCTATGTTTTTCATTGGGATTGGAGAAATGCTGGACAGTATGCACAATCCATAGAGTTACTACAGTGTAGCAGGTGTTACATGGCCACAAGAGACAAACTACAAGTGCCACTTAGTTAGTTAAATTTCACTGAAGTGTGATCACAATTTACAATAGAAGTTAGCTAAGTATTCAGTTCAAAGTAATTGTTTTGTAGTGACCCTAGCCAACAGTATCTAAATATCAAGAAACATATACTGTAGATATAATAATATTTTTTGATGTAGTTGCTATATTGCCAAACTCCAGTCATTCTCTTAGCCCAGCCCAGTCAGAGTATCCTGTTGTGTTTTTTTGCGTGTTTTCTACACCTGCACTTCTTTTCCTTTATTCTCTTACTTCCTTGCCAGGTGAAAGTAAAAGAAAGGTTATGGTTTTTTGTGTGCTGTGATGGACATGTGCCCATTTGCACTCCAGCGAGAAAGAAAGGCTCAGGAAATAGGCTCACTTGGAATTGGCTGCCTGTCTCCAAATGCATTTCCAGGGACTATTGATCTGGTTCCAGCAAACCCCCCATTTCTTTTTTCAAGTACGGCAGTTGTTTCCTATGCTGTTAAACCGCGCTTGACCCTTTTAGTGTGAACATGAATAGGAGACGGCACGGTGCCACAGCAGGTAGTATCGGTGGCTCACAGCACCGAGGTTTGTTCCTGAGCATGGCTAACTGTCTGTGCTAAATTTCACATGTTCTTCCCATGTCCATGTAGATTTATTCTGAGCAGGCTTTCGAAAACAGTCTTATGAGTTGATTAGATGCTCTTAATTAGCCTTCAGGACCATGCCGGTTTTTGGTATAGTATCAGTAACTTGCTTCATCACACGATACAGGTACTGACATGCTTTATTACTTTCATAATGTATATTGGCTAACAAAATCCTTATACCTTTTAAAAATGAATACGCTTACATGATGCATGTCTTGTGCCTCGCATATGTATTCACCAGTTTTCCCAGACCTTTTAAGTATTGGTCATTTGTAATTGATTATTAGAGTAAAAGTATCATATGGTGCGACCATCTGACCAGTAATGCAATTCTGAAAACTTTTCCTAAATCCTTTTCTATTTTTAATTTGCGAAATTTGCCATCATTTATTTAAAAAAAATTGTGTTGCACTACTGATAACCAAACTGTTTATATGTCAATATTTTAAAGAAAGTGGTGTTAAAATATCATCTCATGCAGGGCTGTCCAGTCATATCCACAAAGAGCCAGTGTGTGTGCAGGTTTTCATTCTAACCAAGCAGGAGTCACACCTGATTCCACCGGTTTAATCAGTTGATCTTGAGCTTTCAATAGACTCAGGTGTTTGAGGTCGCTTGGTGGGAATGAAAACCTGCGCCAACACTGGCCCTTTGCAGATAAGATTGGACACCCCTGATCTAGTGTGACCAATAAGGAACAGATCATTTTGTGTCTTCTGTGCTGAAAACAACCTAATGAAAAAGTGACATCATCAAGCAGCATGCCAAGGATCCTTGGAAACATCTAGGTTTATGAGAAAACTTTTACCTTTTTAGGTACTGCTTTGTGGATGCCTCAGATGCCTGTCATGTTGTGTGACCTCAAAACAACAGAGGAAATTATATCTGTAAATCTATATTGTATTACACATTTTTTAATGGACTTTGGTGAAATGAAGAAAATGATGTTTTGCTTCACTGGTCAGTTCTTGCCTATTAAATCAGAGAACTTGAAAATATTATGCAGTGTGACCAGAAGTCATGTGGTGTGACCGCTGTCTGTATGTATTTCATTCACTCTTTCTTTCTCAGTGTCTGTGTTATATACATATGGGTGTTTTATTACAGTTTAATTAGGAACAGGTTTTCCAGTGTAGTAAAGAGAACAACTGTATGCCACATGCAAAGGGTTTAACTCTGACCATAATGCTGATTATATTGCTACAAGAGACTAAAGGTTTGCCATATGATGTTATTATTGTCCTGTTATTTCTATTCAGCTGATTAGGATTAGCATGTTCAAAGTGCCCATATATTACATTTTCCCCTAACATCTATTTATAATGCTATAATGTCTGGTTTAGTGTAACACAAACAGACGGAATTCATTTTTATATGAGCATTTTTCTATCCATTTTTCCAGACTTGGAAGATGACAGTCAACAAATGGCTGTTTCAGCAGATTATTTTCCATATATGGACTGTATGGATTGCGGCTGAAAAAAACTGGGTACCTCTTATCAACCTCATATTAAAAAAAAAAAAAGGTTCCTTCTCATCATTTTGTGTGGCCACATATCATATGGCTTAAACAATAACTGCAGTAACTATGTTAAAATAATCAGAGTAAATGATCTAAGTTCTGGGACTGAATCAGTAATACTTTGTGTTTTAGTAGATGCTAGTCTTTTTTAGTCTTTTATTAGTTTAGTGCGTTTAAAAAACAAGCCTGAAAAATGTATGAAATGTCCAATAGGTGTTCAGACATGGTGAGTCTGAAGGTCATAAAATCTGATTAAATCTGCATCAAACCATTCAGTGAGCTCTCATGTCCTGTGGATGGGGGCAGAGTCTTCCTGGAAGTGACCACACCCATCATGATAGAAATAGAAAGGTTATCATTCAGAAGGACTTTGCCTCATACCCCCCACAGCATGACCACCAGTTTTTGTATATTAATTTGTTGCTCATGTGCATACACAGCCGTGTAAACCTGATTTGAAGGATGAGAAAGCAGCGATAAAGGTGAAGCAGCAAATTTCTTATACCTGGTTGAGTTTCCCAGCTGGGCAAACACTTCTCTTCTGTGTTTACTGAGCCGGACCCGTTTTGTTAACCGCTCAGTGGGCTAATAATGTAAACATGAAGAGCATTTCTGCTGTACTCAGCCTTTCAGGACAACTCAATCATCCCTGTACATGTGTAGAAGTGTTAACTGTGTGTGTGTGTGTGTGTGTGAGATTTGTATGGCCATTTTCTTTGTATTTGACCTTTATTTGACCTTTCAGTTTATCTCACTAGCTGTTAAAGCGTTAGTACTTAAATGTATTTGAACATTTTTCATTTGTTTTTAGAATAAGGCCATACTATAATGCACTTTTTTTCTTTTCTTTTCTTTTCTTTTCTTTTCTTTTCTTTTCTTTTCTTTTCTTTTCTTTTCTTTTCTTTTCTTTTCTTTTCTTTTCCTTTTTTTAAAAGTTCAGAAATGGTGAACTTCGTAGAAGCCTGTCAGCTTTCTTTTGTAAGAGAATGTAAAGGGTTGGAGGCGATTAAATATATGTCACATTTGAAAGTGCACATTAATAGCTTGCGCTTTCTCATGGCATTACTGCATGATGCTGATATCCCCTGCTTTGCCTCGACAGCAGAGGTGGCTAGTGGTGATATTAAATGGGATGGAAAAAAAAAAAAATCTATCAATAGTTTGATAATCCAATATACAGGGTTAACCAACACGTTACATCCAGAGGTCTGATATTAATATTATTACTAATAGTATATACACACACACACACAGACACGCATACATAAAGGGGATTACTGTTACTGATTACTGCTCGTTTGTGCAATTTGTACTGCTTATAAAATGTAATCTCAATCTAGCATTTTTTTTATTTATCATATTCTACTGAAAGCACATTTTATGTGAGAAAGGATGGATCAGCTTGCTCATTTTCAGTACACCTGTGAGTCTGTAACATGACTGATGATGACTGATCCTGATTCCATAACATGAAAAAAGGCTTAAACATATTAGCCGAGAGGGACATGGTGGTTAGTGGTTAATACATTTGCCCCACACCTCCAGGGTTGGGGGTTTAATTCCTGCCTCTGCCCGGTGTGTGTAGAGTTTGCATGTTCTCACTGTGCTTCAGGTTCTGCAGTTTCCTCACCAAGTCCAAAGACTTGTGTTGTAGGCTGATTGGCATCTCTAGTGTGTGCAGAGGTGTGTGTGCACTGGGCTTGTTACAGTTTCATATCATTCTATGTGCTTTTATTACAAAGAAAGACGGTACTGTTGCACTCAGTTTCGAAGGAAATCTAAAATAATCCCCTTTAAATAATCATAAACAGCAAATAAAATGAGATGGCAAGAATATTATTTATTTTTTTATCAGTAGAAGACATGGGATGCTTAGCTCTGCTAGCCCATTGTCTTGTCTTTATTTTTTGTAATAACATGACAAGTGACGTGTTGCATCGCATTGTTAGCTAGCTAACGCTGGATTCTGATTGGTCAGAAGGTGTTGATTAATTTTCTTCAACAGTAGTACAGCTTATGTCTGTTGAGCTGCAGACCACAGGTTTATATTAACAAATTTGTTCTATCAGCTCATTCACAGAGACTTGTACGTTGGGTTCTCCATGTAATAAACCTAATCCTAAACAGCTCATATAATGGTTCTGTTAATCTAACCTTTATGGAAGGAGTCTGCAGTGTCAGGGCTTTGTGATATGGATGTTTTATCTTTTGGTCTAAAGTAAAAGAGAGAAAAAAAGTTGCATTAGTGATAACAGGAATTAACCTGTTTCCTGGACAATAAACGAATAAAGTGGTTCATTCTTTAACACTGTTGGGTCCTTGAACAAGGTCCATTTAACCCTCTATGCTCCAGGGGCTCTGTATTATGGCTACCCCTTTGTGCTGATGTCAAAGTTCTTAGCTAGGATACGTGAAGAAAAGAATTTCACTGTGCTGTAATTTATATGTGACAAAATAAAGGCTTCTTCTTCTTCTTCCTCATATTAGGTTTTGTTTTTCTATAATGTGTCATTCTTTAATAAATAAAACATGGTCATTTTTGGCAAAATGCTTTGAAATAATAATAAGAAAATACTCAGGGATGTGTAACTACAAGAAAAGAATCAACTAAAGGGGGTTTAACAGAATCTCTGCTTCATCACACCATTTCAGCAGCATCCTTTGAGTGTAATCCATGCTGCTTTTATATTCTTGATGGCTAGAGCTAAATGGTTACAGCTATTAAACATACAAAGGATGAACGGTTACCTGTCACCTGTCCTCATTCCTTTTTGGTCATCATGTGATTGTTAAATAAAAGCGCCTAGCACTCCAGAGCACTTAGATCCTGGTGCTGATAGCATGATGATTGAGAGTGAGTGTGTGTGTCCTTTATTACCCTGTGTGCACATGTGGTTTTTATTTGATCTTCTTGATTTTCCCTCCAGTGTCATGTCTAAAGTTATTTAGTCTTAAATAAAGCCAGATATACCTCAGCACCATTATTTTTAACTCTTGATTGTATTGTTTCTGGCTCAGAAGCTAAGGCTCTAGGTTACTTATCTGAGTGTTAGAGGTTTGAGCCACAGTACTACCAAGCTGGCACTGTTGGTGTCCATGAGCACTCTATCATGGCTCACCCTGTGCTCTAACTCTCTGGGATATATAAATGAGAAAAGTATGCTGTGTCATTCTTTAATAAATATAAAGAAAAATGCTTGGTGCATATTGTTGTGGCATAAGAGGTATATAATATATATGATATATATATATATATATATATATATATATATAATATTTTTGGGCATGCTGTTATAGGAAAATAATAGGTTTTTCAGTGCTATTAATAATAATAATAATAATAATAATAATAATAGTGTCTCACACTACACCATTATTAAATATTTACCTATAATAGCACATCCCTAAGTGATTTATTGCTTACATAGTAACTCATTTTTGTACACAAATCATAAATATCATCATTCATTCATTTACACTCATTCATTCAAACTACACTGACCAATTAGTTCCTCGAGAGTGCTTGGTTACTGTTGCAGAAAGGACATTATCAACAGTTACATTATTAACTGTCCAGTGTCACCCAAATGAGGATGAGGTTCCCTTCTGAGCCTGGTTCCTCTCAAGGTTTCTTCCTCATATCATCACAGGGAGTTTTTCCTTGTCATCGTTGCCTCAGGCTTGCTCATTAGGGATAAAATAGTAACTTCACTTTAAACGTTATCATTTTTTCTGTTTCTGTACTTCTGTAAAGCTGCTTTGAGACAATGGTCATTGTTAAAAGCGCTATACAAATAAATAGAATTGAACTGAATACGTTTTCAGTGCTCTCTCCTGGTCAAGGTCGTGTGGTTGTTCAGAGCCTATTCTGCGCTTCTGATTGTATGAGGTTATGATGAATCTGTCGAATTTGTAATCTTCGATGTCAACATGATCATATAAAACTACACAATTAGAAAGATCTCAGTGTAGGAGTGAAGGTGTAAAAGGAGAACGCCATTATCTCAGGAGCACACATTGCGAATGTTTGGATTGTGGTATGTTTGTTCAGAAGTTTGGACCTGAAAGCTATGAGACGATTTGGTCCCAGTGCTCTCACTTTGGACTCCATGCTGCAGGAACATGATTGAGTTTTGTGATGTGAGAAATTGAGCTTGCTTTGTGTATTTGCAGAGGCGCTGCAGTGTTTAGTGTGGAGGAATCCCGTCGGACTGTCTCCATGCAGATGACCAGTGATGGCCACGACGGCCGACCCCACAGAAGAGTAAAAAGACACACGTTACACTACTATTTTATTTATTTTTTTTACATGCTTTTGTAAAAACTCCTGTTATATCGTAAAAGCATGCTCCTGTGTTGATTGCAGATCAGTTGATGAAGTGGTCAGCGAGCACATTTTTAACCCCCTGGAGAGGATCATTCTGACCTTCTTCCTGGCATCTATTATTATTATGACTGTCCTTGGTAACCTTCTGGTGATGGTGGCTCTGTCAAGGGACAGGCAGCTGAGGTGAGGGCACTTCCTTTACACTGATTTGTTGTCCGTCAAATCATTACATGTGCTTCTATTAAAACACGATAATCATAGTAGAGCTAATCACTACAAGTTAAATATAATCAATGTTTAATCATTGTCATTAATAATGTATAATCAATAATTAATAAATAAATGTAATTAGAATAATTTCACTTCAATGTAGAAGCCATTTGTAGTATGCCAGAAGCTAATCACACACAATTTACTCATTACCAAGACTCACATGGCTAATGGTTTTAGTTAGAGTTAATTAGCTTGATAGCAATCTTGACAACCTGGTTTACTTAATATGCAACACAAATAGTCTGACGTTAGCTAACTTACTGGTGTTTGTTTTAGATACTTAATATACACCTAGCTTAAACTTACCTAGTTTGTTAGCTCCTTTCTGGTGTCTGAAGACTTAATTTTGGTGATTGATTTAGCTAACAAGGACCCTGCATGATTTAATTGTCTTTGCAGTGTTGTTCAGTGTCTCAAACAGACTTGATGTTGAGGTTTCTGACTCTGTGTGACAGAAAAACTAAAGACATCTCCATTTTTTTAAGCTGAATGTTTGGAATATAGCATACATTGATAGCTGATTTAACTCCTGTGCCCCTTTTCCTAAATGTTAGGAAGAAGAAAACCAACTACTTCATCGTCTCGCTAGCGTTCGCAGACCTTCTGGTGGCTCTTTTAGTGATGCCATTTGCAGCGATAGAGCTCACCACTGGTCACTGGATTTACGGAGACACGTTCTGCCTGGTGCGCACCTCCCTGGATGTGCTACTCACCACAGCCTCCATACTGCACCTGTGCTGCATTGCCCTGGACAGGTACACACATCAGACAGACTAATGAGATCTTATTAACTACCTCTGAAAGCGGAAACTAAAATTTGTCCATCTACTCTGAATAATCATTGTGGGCTAAATTACACAGGACTTCCTGTTTATTACACAGCTGCCTTGTTAGCCATCTGAGCTGCATGGTCTTTTTCTAACCATGGGCCTTTTTATCATAATGATAGAGAGCCCTCGTTAGAGCAGGTCATTGAAAATCAATGCTGATAACCCACACAATGGCGCAAGGCTGATACAGCTGTGTTTATTAATCACTTACATCTGATTGGTGCTTTGTGACATAAGTATGTATGGATGCACTTCAGGTTCAGTGTCACTCTCTGTTTGCCCTTTTTATCAGCGGATTTTAAATAAACGTGTAGCTTGTAATCTAGCATTCACACACTGATTAGAATTTTGTCTGGAGCTGTGCTATTACTCATTCTTTTTCCTATAAGTCTCCCTCTACATGGTAATTAGGAACAATATAAGGGTTCTGTATGACTGTCGCTGATTTGAAAAAGGAAGAAAAAATAAACATACATAAAATACATAAATGGTGTATTTTATGATTAAATCCTCACAAAGTATGTGACTCACAGATAAGAGCTCCTTCAGACCAATCAGTCGTGAAGCAAAAATACATTTATATAACTTTCATATGATAGTCGTGATGTTGATGTTGATGTTGTTAAAAATTATTGAAACTTTGATCACATCTATCAACCATTTAAGGATAAACAGAAAACATTTTACAATAATAGACAACAGCTTATACACTGACCAGGCATAACATTATGACCACCTGCCTAATATTGTGTTGGTCCCCCTTTTGCTGCCAAAACTCATCATGCACTGTGTATTCTGATACCTTTTTTTATCAGAACCAGCATTAACTTCTTCAGCAATTTGAGCAACAGTAGCTCGTCTGTTGGATCAGATCACCTTCGCTCCCCATGTGCATCAATGACCCTTGGCCGCCCATGACCCTGTCCCCAGTTCACCACTGTTCCTTCCTTGGACCACTTTTGATAGATACTGACCACTGCTGACCGGGAACACCCCACAAGAGCTGCAGTTTTGGAGATGCTCTGATCCAGTCGTCTAGCCATCACAATTTGGCCCTTGTCAAACTCGCTCAAATCCTTACGCTTGCCCATTTTTCCTGCTTCTAACACATCAACTTTGAGGACAAAATGTTCACTTGCTGTCTAATATATCCCACCCACTAACAGGTGCCATGATGAGGAGATCATCAGTGTCACTTCACCTGGCACTGCTCATAATGTTATGTCTGATCGGTGTATAATGCAGGAACTAAGCTGGGATGAATGAGTAATTCTTTATTAATACACATCTCACTCCTATTAACTACTAACAACTACTAGTTAATTGCTGAGTAAGTATCTTAGTAGGAGTTCACTATTAACTTAGCAGTAATTACTGAGTCTAAAGCAGTCTTAAATGTCTCCTACATCAGTTAACTATGGCTCTTTATAATAATTATTGAATTATTACTGATCACACCAACAATAATTCATAATAACAGTCTTAGCTTCTTGCTGGAGACCTACTATTATAATAAACCCTAACCTACAATGAAAAATGTTTATATGACGACTTATTGGCCTCCAATTATTATTTTTATATTTTATTTCTTAAATGTAGCTAGTCAATATCTAAAGAAAGAAATTAAATAAAACAAAAGAACAAATGTACAATAAGTAACAATCTCCATTAACATAATTTTGATGATTTAAAAAAAAATAATAATTTGCATTCTTTAAGGAACACATATTCATTGTGTTACTTGTTCAGTAACGCTCAAATTAGATGCTTAAAAACAGTTCATTTGCTACAATAATTGTGTTAAATTGACTAATAAGTAGATTATTTGTCGGGACAATGTACAATAAAACAAAGTCTTCATTAAAACCATGTTCTGTAAAGTATTTGTGAATTAATAATCTAAGTTTATTTCCTACTAGCTGACTGTAAATCGCTAATACTACACCGTTTCCCATACTGAAAGTTGAGATCATTTCATGTCTTATTGGTAGCAAACTAGGCCAGAACATGTTGCATATGGGTATATAAGCCTCAAAAATGGGACATGTTATATTAGTGCCCTCAGAATTTCAAATTGGTAATTCAATTTGGAATTACCAATCAACCTAATATACATGTTTTTGGACTGTGGGAGGAAACCGGGGTACCCGGAGTAAACCCATGCGGGCACAGGGAGAACATGCTAACTCCACACAGAAAGGCCCGTGCCTGTTCAAACCCAGGACTCAAACCCAGGACCTTCTTAATTATTACATTTATTTCATTTAAATTAAGCAATTAGAATATAAAAATTCAAATGATATGCGTCACTTTATAATGTTGTTTGTGTGTATTTTTACTATATAGATTATTTATAATTTAAACAATAAAATTTCTTCCTTCCTTCCTTCCTTCCTTCCTCCCTCCCTCCCTCCCTCCCTCCCTCCCTCACTGCCTGCCTGCCTTCTTTCTTTCTTTCTGTCCACCTTGACTGGCTGAATATAAACAACACTATGTTGACCTTGTGGTTGGAATATGTTGTAGAATATACCAGGTCAAACAATTTATTGTGCAATACAGAGTTCGTCATATTTGTAGTCCTCTGCTGCTGATGAGATGAATTTTGCCTGGAATGAAAACAGTCTTTCAATTGCATTTCCCTTTTTTTGAAACCGTGTGTGGCTGTGAGTTCCCTTATCAAGAAAAAGGGGGAAACTGTGCAGCCCAGTTCTGGTAAGGTCTGGGATGGACAAATATAAACAGAGAATAAATAAAAAAATGTATTTGCGTTGTAATATTGATGCAAAGAAGACATGTAGGGTGTAATGTTGACATTATTATTAAAGCCCAGAAATATTACTCACTGTCTCTTTAAATGTTTTCTTTGGTTTGAACACATCAGAGAAAAATCATTCCACATAATATGACTGCATTGCAACAAATAGCACATGGCCACACACAAGCAAAAAGACACTGCTTGTATTATTGGTCTCCCTGGGGAGATGATGTGTATTTGTAGTGTTTAACGTGCATTATATCAGTGTTTATATATTATTATGATGACGCAGTCCTGCATGGCTTTAGAGAGAACAGCTGTGGCTCTTGTACTGCACCTGGTCCACAAGGCATCAACACTTGTTCTTTCTCCGGCTCTCTTTTTCCACATCTCAAACACACACACACACACACACACACAGACTCATTTTCACACATGCACATTTTTGCACCCTTGCCTCCGACTTTGCAATTTTATTCATCCCACGATGCCATTCATTCTTCTCTCTCCACCCCGCAGAGTGATGACTCACGTTTTTCTTTTTGCCTCATGCCTGTCAGGAAAAAATGCTACAGTATGAAAAAATGATGTGATTCACAAGGTTGGGTGAAATCAATATGAAAAAGCCAGTACAAGGTTTGGTTAATGGGTGTTCTGAGGGGGTTAGGCAAAACAGCTGGTTAGTCAATGACTTCTATTAATCACATGCCGATATTCACTTATCTGTCTCATGTTTGGCAGGTACTATGCAATCTGCTGCCAGCCGCTGGTCTACAGGAACAAGATGACACCTGTGAGAGTGTCTTTGATGCTTGGGGGGTGTTGGGTTATCCCCTTGTTCATCTCCTTTCTCCCCATCATGCAGAACTGGAATGCCATTGGCATCGAGGACATTGTAAGTGGATAATCAAAGTGTGAGCGACACTGTTCATCAGATTAATTGACTCGGAGACACCCGAAATACTATTCTGCAAAAAGCACCCTGCAAGTTTCCACAAAGACTGATATTTTTAGCATAACCTGCCAACAGAGAGAAGGAGGTCATTTGGCTAATGTGCGGCTGCTGCAACGTCGAGTTGAGCTTTACCGCTGCGACCCGTGTTTTACATACACCGTCTATGATCAGGGTCCATTAGAATGCAGCTGGCTGGAGTATTGCTGAGAGATATGATCATTCAGTTTCCATTTTCTGAATGCAACCTAATGTGAAAATGCTAAAAATCACAGCAGTTCTGTATGTTCTATATGTCATTATTTTAAACAATTAATTCATCAGTTAAAAAGTAAATAGTGTATGTATCACGATAGTGCTTAGCCAAGAATGGCTGTTTTTATTCATTGATAAACAATACACAACTCTTTTTATCCATTTATGCTTACATTTAAGGTTGTGGAAACAACATTAACAAAGAAACAAGTTAGTTGTAATTTGTTAGACCAGCTATTGGTCGTTGTTTACTTACTCTTATTGAATTTAATAAGACAAGAATGACAAAAAATCAACAATTCAAGAAAGGGCTAGTCTAGACACCTTTATCCAGAAGACACTGTTAGAACAAGCTCTTTAATAAACCTATAATGGTTAGAGGAAATTAACACAAAATCAGAATCCACAATTCAACAGCATTGTGGTATACGTGGAAAGAAATATCACACTACAATACACCAACACATTTTCATGATACACAACAGGCTGTGAGATTTAATCAAAAGAAGTCCGCCATTTCATATGAATTTCTTAATGTGTAAAAGAACAACTGTAAGAGCTGACACATCCCAGATAACCTCTTAGCATTTAAGCAAATTATAAATCTAGATACAGGTGCTGGACACACTGAAAAACATTCAGGCAAGCTAGGCAAAAGTGGATAGCGAAACAAACAAATAGCCACAAAGTGCTATTTTACAGTCCAAAGGCTGTCTAGTGTTGAAAACAATTATACACAGTGGGTGAAGCAGACACTTGTGAGATAGTGAGACAAGGTGAATGTAGCCATCTGCTGTAGCATTATGACCAAATGTAGAACAACAGAAATCACTGTCACTGTACTGGTGATTCCCACAAAAATGGGAGAAATCATGATCACATATATCATACATATTCATTGTCCAGCTTGACATGATTGTAATGTTTTTTTCATACTCCAGATTGAGGAGAGGAAGCTAATCCACGGCTCGAACAGGACGTCCTGCATATTCATGGTGAACCGACCATACGCCCTCGTCTGCTCAGCCGTGGCCTTCTACGTGCCTCTGGGCTTGATGGTCCTCGCCTACCAGCGCATCTATGTGACGGCTATGGAGCACGCTCGGCAGATCCGGGTGCTTCGGCGTGCTGGATCCACTCCCATATCCTCGTACTACAGTCACGAACACCCCGGCTCCAGCCGCATGAAGATCGAAACCAAGGCGGCCAAGACACTCGCAGTCATTATGGGCTGCTTCTGTCTGTGCTGGGCTCCGTTTTTTGTCACTAACGTAGTGGACCCCTTCATCCAGTACAGTGTACCATGGCAGATGTGGACCACATGGCTGTGGCTGGGATACATTAACTCGGGCTTGAACCCATTCCTCTATGCCTTTCTGAACCGGGCTTTTCGCAGAGCCTTCCTCATGATCCTGTGCTGTGGGGACATGCGCTATGCCCGCCAGGGAAGCTTTAGCCCGAGCAGACCTTGCTCAGCATCTGTGAACGGAACATCCATAGCGCTCAGGTACAGTAAAACCTTTCCTGAACACGTTGTTCTTCCTAAAATGAAAGATTACCTAGTATATGAAAGCTTTATCTTTTATAGGTCTCCAGGGCCATGTTTATAGGTCAAGTGCAGACAGATTATGTTTTGTTATGCATAGTAATCATTTCGTACTGATGTTCATTTCAGTTTCGCCTATAGCGCTGTAAACCCAATGAATGTCCTTTTATCTCAGACCTCTTCCTCTGGCTTTCAGTTTCTACCCACTGTGTCTGTAGTACATGTGTGATTACCATGGACAAGAATTTCTCCATGTTTCCCTGCACTGAGAAGTGACAGAAAACCAGTTTATTCCAAACTCACTTATAATGAAAGGTAATGGAAGTCTAAAGGCCTCCTTCACGCTTGATGTCCCTGTAAAGAAAAACTGCTGGCTGCTGTGCATTTTGTGCTGATGTTAAAAAAAAAGAGTAGCTCAGGTGACATGCACACTATAGCCATATATGCGAATATATTAAAATTGTTACACTTGAACAATAATAGGGTTTTGATGAAACAGACATACACTACAGATACAGCAGATTCAGATTAGGAAGAAAAACACTGGGGTATTCTTTTAATCATAATTTATAATATGTCAGTTTTCGGTTGTATCTATTCCAGTTTTATTATTTACTTTCAGAAATGATGGATGGCACATGCTCACATCGTTAATTTTAGCTACACTATATGGCCAAATGTTGTCATCATGTCCATGTGTGCTTTTTTTAACATCCCATTCCAGATCTATTCCCCCTTTCCTGTTATAATAAGCTCCACTCTTCTGAGAAGGCTTTGCACTAGATTTTCCCATGTGGATGTGATCATTTAGTAACAAGAGCTTTAGTGAGACCTGGGGTTCAGTCAACGTTCCAGTTCATCCCAAAGCTGGGTTGCAGCAGGGTTGAGGTCAGGGCTCTGTGCAGGACACTCGATGTCGTTTACATCTGCTTTGGCATACCGTGTCTTCATAGAGCTTGATTTGTGCTCAAAAAGTTGTAAAGCTATGGTACACAGAGACATTCTGAACAAATGTGTGTCCAGAACTTTTTTTGAGGAAGACCGCCATGGACCTAACATAGAAATATTATCCATGTAGTGGATCTAAGTGAGTTGGCGGTTTTTATTTCTACAATCTGTGGTGTGTTTTAGTATTTTAAAAAAAGTTAGCAAAGTGAACAAAATGCCATTTAACAGCAGTAATTTGTGACAATGGTAAAGAAAAATTAGTAAGCCTATTTAAATTAGGTACTGTTTTAAAATACTGTTCAAATTCAAAGCTGCATTTTGCTTTTTTTCTATACAGGCATGTGAGAAAATCACAAACAGCGGACTCATGCAATCAACAGTATATACAGTTTTTTTGTTAACAGTAGTGTAGTGCATACTGACAGGCCCACCTGCGTGCCCACCCTTTGTGTGTGTGTGTGTGTGTGTGTGTTACTTTGCCCTGCACTGTTGTTTTGGTTTGTCTAGGTCAAAAGGTTTTAGCATGCAGATTGTCAGAGATGCTTCATTTCTGTTGAAGCCAATTGAATTTTGAATAGATGCAAATGCAGTATGGCAAAGGTCTGTTCAGGACACAGCAGTCATTTCTCAGGGGGAAAAAAATTAAAGCATGAGATTATTGGCTTGAAACAAAGTAGGAACCGCTTTAAAAGGGTGGTGCAAAGTCCACACGTTTATTTATTTATTTTTTTCAGAATTTTTTTTCTTCGCTTGGCAGTGCCGGGTTGTTTTGTAGTCGTCTGTGTAGTGGCTTCGGAGGAGAGGATTTGGGCGACGTGCCATCCTGCTGGCTGTCGGTGGGAGTGACTGCGGCATGCTCGTTGCTATAAGACTTTATGTGCTGTGTGTAAAATTGTGCAGACTTTTAATCTGCTTATTTTCCCTTTAACTTGTGCATTTATTTTACTTCGCATGGGAATTTTCCCTTCCAAACAAATGAATCTCCTGATTAACGATGTGACCTTTTCGTGCTGCTGTGATTAGACAGATTACAGCAGCTGGGCCGCCCTTCTGTGATTTGAGTAGCTTTATGTGTCTTCACAGCCGCTGCCTCTTTATGGTTTGTTTTTGGACAATTATTGGTTGTGGGTGCTTTTCCACATTTTATTTCTATTGCACTTTTTCAGATTTTGAGCGCCTAGGACGTCATTTCTATTTTCAGATCTATTTATTACCTTTTGTATTGTGGTATTTATTGATTACAATGACTGCGGAGGAGCATAGTAGTTAAAAAGTATTAAATATTTGAAATATATTTGGAATGAAAATAGTGTCAGAAAGCAGATGTGCTTTCGTCATATAATTAATTACTATAAAAGCTGACTGTAAGACTGCTGGTGATGGTTTTATAGGGGCAATATTAATCTGTGTTTGTTTCATTGTTGTTGCATGAGGTAGGTGTGAAATGACCGGCTGTAGCCCATCTGTTGCAGTGTTTAATCTGTCAGTTCCCATGTAATGGAAAGAGACCCCCCTTGAGCAGATATTATTTGGGTGATGGTTTATTCTCTGTGTAACAGAACAGGGTGATGTAACACAGTGTTTGAAATCCCACACATCTGATCCACTTACGACAGAACTACCAACCACACCAAAACACACACATACACACACACAAGTTGGTTGGTGGTCGTGTGTGTATTTCTGAGGTGAGTGTAACAGGTGTGTTATTGGTGATGGGATTTTAAACACTGGGCACACTTTTTTTTTTTTTTACACACACCTACCCTTGCACTTGTTAGCTGAATATTTAACATCAGTCTTGTTCTAAATGTTTAATAACTCACGTTATAGCTGAGCACTCCATGTAAAAATGAAATACATGTAATATCCCTTTAAACCAAATGCAGTCAATCAGCCTAGACATGTTTTGTACTTAGTAAACATATGTTATAGCCTCCAGTTAAGCATCATGTAGTACTGCATGCCTGAAGAATGTCACAGAAATTAAACAGCTATAGTGGCCATATTGAAGCTTAATATATATAATAATGTATGAATATACAGTATATTGTTCTTTGCAATAGACTTGGTCACCTTAAAAGCTGCTAGAAATTATTTAGACAATTACTATCACTATAAAAATTCCCATTAGATTTTACAGTAATTTAATGGCAAGTGTCTAATCTGTAACTCACAACCTTAACCACTGAGCCATTTCAACCAAATCTACCACTAAATTAACCCACACTAAAAAATTGCACTGAAGCAACACAAGGCAGCTGAGCAAATTGTGGCGGCTCAGTCATTACAGCTTTGAGTCACACTTCAGAAGACTGAGTGTTCAAATCCCAGCACCTCCAAGCTGCCATGGTTGGATCCCTGAGGTGAAGCTTCAGCATATTCTACATCAGTTGTAAGTTTTAAGCATAGGCCAAATGAGCATTGTACTGGATTATTTGATATATAATATATTATAGAACTTTACTGTATATATGTTTTATAGTTACTTTATGAGGAAATGAGAGAAATGGGACTTGTGTGGTGGTTTCTGTTATGTCGTGGTTAGTACCTATTAAAAGTGGTCCAAGGAAGGACAAACAGTGAACCGGGGACTGGGTCATGGGTGCCCAAGGCTCGATGATGCATGTAGGGAGTGAAGGCTCGGTCTGAATGCTAGGTCTAGGTCCCACAGAAGAGCTACTGCAGCACAAATTGCTGAAAAATAGTGCTGGCTATGATAGAAAGGTGTCAGAACACACAGTGCTGCATAGCTTGCTACAGAACCCTTGGGTCCTGGTATTCGTGCGAATACTTTGACACATACCACCTACCTAAACATTGCTGCAATTCAAGTACAGCCCTTCATGGCAAAGATGTTTCCTAAAGGCAGTGGACTGACACACTGCTGAAGTGTTCAGGAATGATTTGAGAAACATGACAAAGAGTTCAAGGTGTTGAATTGGCCTCTAATTTCCGCAGATCTCAATATGACCAAGCATCTGTGGGATGTGCCGGACAAACCAGTCTGATCCATGGAGGCTCCACATCACAACTTACAAGACTTAAAGCATCTGCAGATAACATCATGGTGCTAGATTCTACAGTACACCTTCCGAGGTCTTGTGGAGTCCATGTGTTCATGGCTCAGAGCTGATTTGGCAGCACAGGGGGAATCTACACAAAATTAGGCAGATGGTTTTAATGTAATGTCTGATCAGTGAATGAGTCAGGTCAGTTAATGTTTATATCAAATATCACAAAAATGTGATCTCTGTCCACGGCATGTATGCTGGTGCCACATAGAGTGGTTTGTGTATTTCATAAGCTGCTGATCTCCATTCTGTGGAATAAGGCTATTTTCTCCTGGTCTGAAATATCTTCAGACACAGATCTTTTAATATTTACACTTGGTACTATGTTATGCCAGAGAGAAGAGAGCTGTGAGGACTCTCTGTCTCACTTCCTGCATTATAATTGTGGTGATTGGAGGTGCTGCAGAGGAGGTAGAGGGAAAAAAATCACATTCTGCTTCCTCGTTTGGCCGTCAACCCCACTGCTGCCAGGCTTCCAACACCCACCTGTAGTGTCAATCACAGTATTTTATATTCCTGACGAGAAAAATCTTGATCCTTTTCCTCCAAAGACTCCTGAAGCTTGTCTTAATGAAGCAATGCCAGGACTTTACTCAGGTGCCCCTTGATTGGTGGAAAATGGTGCACCATTAGCTTGGCAAAGGTTCACTTCTGCAAGAGAACTTTGGACGTGGGGGTAGTGTGAAAGCCTGATACAACCAGCATTACTGCTTAGTCTAAGCCGAAGCCTGTACATGCTGTTAATGCCAAGAATGATTTATGAAGAATCTGAGCCAAAAATTGTTTTCATGAGGTTTTTTTTCTTCAGCATGATATTAGACAGATTAACAAGCTGTGTAACACGAACAAACAAAATCAAAAGGTGAAAGATTTTAAACAGAGTGAAAACAGACGTTGGTCATGAAGCATAGATACTGTTGATTATTTTCCAATAACAGCACATCATGTTTCTTATTCCCCTTACACCACGGCATTTTGTACAGATAATTTTGTATTTATTAAAGAATACTGAATCTATAATTATCCCTTCATAGTTGTGTTTATTGTCGTAGAACATCCGTGAAACAAATTAGTTCCGGTTATCACTTAAGTTTATACCATATCTTTACACCACAGTGCTGCTGAATTCTCAATTCTGATCTGGTCAGAAGATGCTCATTCTAATAATGGTCCTGGTTGCAATTCACAGGTTTGTACACTGTACTTGAGTATTGAACATCCAATTCCAAAATCATGTACATTAACATTAAGTTGGTCCCCCATTTGTTGCTATAACAACCTCCACTCTTCGGGATTTCCTGTAGATGGCTCATACAGCCACGAGTGCATAAGAGGTTTTTGACTGATTTTAGCCAAGAAAACCTGGGGAGCAGTTAGAGCTCCAATTCACTGCAAATGTGTTTAATGGGCATTGGGATCAGGGCTCAGTGCAGACCACTAGATTTCTTCTAGTCCAACCTTGGCACACCAGGTCTCATTTTGTGCACAAGGGCATTATCATGCTGGAACATGTTTGGGGCTCTTAGTTCTAGTGAGAAGTATTTTAATTCTACAGAATACAAAGACTTTCTAGACAATTGTTTGCAGCAGCAGTTTGGACCACACATAGGTCTGGTCAGGTGTCCTGAATCCTTCGGCCATATAGTTTATTAATTCATAGGACTGTATAGATTATGCTCCACCTAATCCAAGCCTAATAATAAACAGATTAAACAGATTGTTGTTTGACAAAGAAAACCATTGACATGGAGAATAACCATTGATAAGGTGGAGTTTTTTGTAAGGAGTCATTTGTTTAACATTTATAGGAGTTTCTAGTGTTCCAGCACTGTAAATTTTCTGACACAGGAAAGTCTTCAGGACAGAGGATTTGACAATTTGTGCTTTCTCAGAAACATGAGAGACAAGTGGTGTTGTATTAAAATTCTTTTTATTATTATTAAATTCAAGAGAAAAATGAGGCTGGTGAATGAACAACTGTTTCACAGGCATTTTACAATGCTATATGTAACCATAAATGGATAAGAAGTGTTGTGTAATGTTCATTAATTAATAAAAGAAAAGTGATAGATTGGCAGATTGAGCCTGGTTAACTGTTTTAGTGATAACAGAAACTAACTTGATTCATGGATGTTCCACATCTTTAAATGTAACTATAATTGTATAAAGTGTATGAAAGTTCTTTCATAAATAATACAAAAATGAATTGTGGCAAATTGAGTGTGGTGTGATAGAAATCTAGTGCTTCAGGATGTGCTGTTATAGGAAAATAATCTTTGGGTTGATGACAGTACCAGTAACTCTGTTTCACTTATTATTATTTTCCTAGAACAGCACACCTTATCGTGTTTTATTCCTTCTTAACATGTGGCATGTCACATCTTCATACCGTAACTCCTCATCTTAAATAAATATGAGTGAATGAGTCATGAAGAGCAGGTAGGTCTGTGCACAACACTCATCAACTTCATGTATGGCACCTGAAACGAGGAACAGATCCAAAGAGTTTTATGACACTGTTTGAGATTAGGGATGTTGTTATGGCACGTCATAAAGATATCCTCTTGCGTTTCGTCTGGTTAATGGTTCATCCGTGGGAGGGTGGTGATGATCACACTGCACTTGTTTGGCAGCTGAACAGTCTTAAGTACAGTCGCTGAACAGGATGTGACCTCAAGCTTCCTTTTTACACACAATGTGTCTCTATATATGATAGCAATAATACCTCGGTATATTTTTAGGACAATAATTCAGCAGTACAAGACACCTGGCTAAATTTAGTTTGTTCTCTGTTTTATTTATAGTCTGGTTAAATAAAAAAAATCCACTGCATTCTTGTATCTTTTATTATCCGCAAATCTGTCCTTTTCATACAGGAAGCAAAGCATTGCACTGTACTTTTATACGCTTCTTAAATGTTTGTATACAACCGGGGAAATGATAATTTAGTCAGTAAGACAATTCATCTACAGTAATTTTAGCACCAGTGTAACAACAGAGAGTAATCAGTTGACTGAAAGACTAGAGAGAGAGAGAGAGAGAGAGAGAGAGAGAGATATCTGTGATAAGTGATCGTATTTATCACTTATTACATTTGAATTAAATGCAAATGAAATCATAGCAGGGAAGACTTTCACAATGTGAAAGGCTGTTCCAGGTTG
This sequence comes from Hemibagrus wyckioides, assembly GCF_019097595.1. Classification (NCBI taxonomy): domain Eukaryota; kingdom Metazoa; phylum Chordata; class Actinopteri; order Siluriformes; family Bagridae; genus Hemibagrus; species Hemibagrus wyckioides. Next base: position 12,578,081 of record NC_080727.1, read on the forward strand.
CAACATACTGTATGTCATGGTTTGTTAGCAAAGTTCTGTGGTTATCTCTTCTTTCTGCACCAAGTGTGCTTTTCTTTAGAAGTGTAATAAATGGTATTAATAAAAATGAAGCAAAATTAACCATCACAAAGGCTAAGATATGAGCATGGATCAGTTAGGCAAATGTAAAAGTGATAACAGGTACGCTGTTTCACTGTGTAAGAACCGCTACATTATTTTGTTGGATTGATTTTGTTAACATTTATAACTCATACGCTGACTTTAATCCACAGTTTGGGAAATATCAGGCTACCAGGAACTGATTCGCATACATGAGCAAGTTTATCTGCTTATTTCGCAGATGTACGTTAATGCTGCTTCTCTTGCAGTGGAATTGAATCAAACACTGATCTGTTTAGCAGCATTCATCTTTGATGTTGCTTGAATGAATCAAATAAGACGTCCATTTCCTTGTATGTCCATACAGTACCAAAGTGTCCTTTGCGTTCATGGTTACGATTAGATATTTGCTGACATTTGCAGTGTGACCTCTTCTTTGTCTGGTTTTGTAAAAAGTTTTTTCAACTTTGTAAGTTTATTGTCATGTGATAAAGAATGCATAAAGTTTTACACTTCTAACAAGACAGACTGCAAAAATCATTGAACTCTTAGGTAGTACAAAAAGCAGCAAACTGTACACTGACAAAAGATTAGTAATGTGCTCTAAGCAAGAAAAATAATAGTAAACCTTGAAACGATGTATGCAGTCGAAATACATAGTGGGAGATACACTGCACATACAATGCTCTTAATTATTCATGTACTTAAGCAAGTACAAAATAAGAACATTTCATTAAACTTTCAATATAAGAGTATTTGGGGAGTTGGTTATTATATACTGGTGAGCAGACTTTCAGAAAAGAGCAGGAATTCCCATCACTTCTACTATGTCTGTTGCTCGGCATGCGGACACTGGGAGTGGGTTTAAACAGGAGCACAGGGTTAATGTATTCTGTCAATTTTACTGCACACTTTTACGAGTCTTCACTGCAGCTTGATGCAGTTATTAGAGCTCAGATTGATCCCAGTCTCGGCTATGTTTTAGCAACCTTCAACACAAACATTGTTCCACATCAGGAAGATCTCCAGGCAATGCCAACTGCTTGAAAAAGAAAAAAAACCCACAGTAATCCACGTAGTGCATTTCAGCATTCTGATAAGAAGAGCGTTATAATACGTGCACTCGGCTGTTTCTCTGTAAACTGTTTAACACCTGGCTTTGTGCAGAGCTATAATATCTGTTGGAATGATTGTGTCATGTGCTTTGGACCGTTTTCATGTTTCTTGGACATGTGCGCTTGGTCTCGTCATAACACCATAAAAGGGCTTTATGTCAGCAGTATATCACAAGCGTTTCTAAAACAAGATATTTTCCAAATAAAAATCTTTTTCAAGGTTGGAAAAGGCCTTCACGTGAGTTCGGATTTATGATTTGGCAAACTGTTTCCTTTACTCCCCATCATGAACAGCTGGTTTGAATATTCACCTTTTATGGGTTGGGGATACTGATGTTTTAGATTTCACGTGTGCATTTATTTCATGTATTAATGTGTGCATAAGTGGAGGTGATATAAATCATGCTATTGTAGGTAAATAATTAACTATTATCATTAATAATAAATAATAATAATTGTTCCTTTTACAATTTTTCTTTTATTAAAGCCTTTTATCTTTTATTTTAGCAGCTATAAACAGTCCATCCTTCAACATCTGACCAATGAGAATCCAGAATTCAACAACAACCTCTGTTAGAGGGTTTTACTTAGAACAAAGCACATTTAAATATGGTGTTTTGTTAATGTATGCTATATGGTCATAATTTCAAAAGCTATGATGAAATTGTGGCAAAAAACATGATGTAAGACGTATATATTGCCACATAAATTCACTTACTACCTTTGTTTTTGGATTAAAAAGGCCTGGATATAATGGATGTAAAATGTGATTTCTAAGCAACTAAGATTGTTGTGGGTGGGAGGTGGGTGAGAGAGTTTGTGTGAAAGTAATGGCACGTTGTACTGACGCTCTCAGCTGGTCTGGAACAATAGATAATGGCTCAAGACTAATAGCTGTGATGTAAAATGAAATATTTAAATGAGCGTGTGTCCATGACGTACCTCTCTGGGTAGATCCCCACCTTATCACCTCAATACGAATATAGTTCTACTAACTATTAAGCTATAATTGCATAGAAATTTTACGGTCATCACATTGCTTTGTTTCAAGTCACTGAGAGTGTTTCCTCGCTCTCGCCTGCGCTGGTGAGAGCCGGACTGTGGGGAACCATGTACAAATGAAAGCAGATCACTGATCTCGGCTAGAACTGATTGTTTGAAAGGTATCCTGCTTAATCCATGGCTAAAGATGCTGTTTTTTTGCCATTTTTGGCCAGAACTAAGACAGGTCTAATCTCTGGAGCCATAAATATCCTGCTTTTACCAGGTTAATGCCATGTCAAATAAACTCTACCCATAATAATATTTGATAGCACTTTTGAGTGAATGCATAATTTATGGGTTGTTTTGACAGCACATGTTTAGCATCTTTGGAAAAAAAAAATCTCAGTTTGACCAAATCAGACAGTAAATTGAGCTGTCCTGTTTAATCCCTGTCCTTTTTTTTCTTGTGGTATTTTTTTTTAGCTTGTCTATTTATTCAAACTGGCAATATTATGGAAACTGTTGTCATAAAAACACATTTGGAAAAAGATTACATGTTCCATTCAAACATTTCACCCTTTAGGCCTTCTCTGCACAGACAGTGTAATTCCATTCCATTCCATTCGATTCAGTTGCGTTTATAAAGCTCTTAACATTGGGTATTGTCACGGAGCAGTTTTACTGGAACGTATAAAAAATTCAATTAAAATTTTAAATTTATTCCTAATGAGCAATCCAGAGGCCATGATGCCAAGGAAAAACTCCCTTTTAAGAAGAAACCTTGAAAAGAATAAGACTCAAAAGATAAGCCATCATCATGTAGGTGATTATAAATTATTTCTCTTCTATAATTGTGTGCTATAGAGTCACTGTATCAAAAGTGTATCATTAAGTTTTTAACTTTAAGCCTATCATATCAAATTTGATGGAGACTTGACTGTAAACTGTTCAGAGTATTCCCTGGAGGTCCAGCAGCAGGATCCTGAGCAGGGAACCAATTCAACCACTGAGGGATTAACTCTCAGTGCTGGTCCCAAGCCCGGATAAAATGGGAGGGTTGCATCAGGAAGTGCATCCGGCGTAAAACCTGCGCAAAAAATCAAACATGCAGGTCGGCTGATCCTCAGTGGCGACCCTGAACAGGGAGCAGCCGAAGGACAACAGCAACAACACATTGTGTGCAGAGTGCAAGCAGGGAGTACAGCTATGACATCATAACTTAACATAAACGGGAAGAACAGACATGAGGGGACCCTGAAACATAAAGAAGAGAAAAGTGTATTAACCATAGGGGTGACTAAACAAATGAGTTTTCAACACACTGAAATTGTGTCTGGGTCCCAAACACTATTTGGTAGACTGTTCCAGAACTGTGGGGCTTTGTAAGAGACAGCTCTGCCCTCTGCTGTAGCCTTCACTATTCTAAGTACCAACAAACAGTCTGCACCCTTTGTTTCAAGGAACATGGCAGATTATAATAGACCAAAAGTTCACGCCAGTAGTGCAGCATGAGGCAGGAATACACCTTAACTGGCATACCAGGCCACCATCAGTCATCAAACACACACAGATTCACACTTAGGGATAACTTCAAGTCTTCCATATTTTCTGGACCATAGGAGGAAACCAGAGAACCCAGAGGAAAACCAATGGAGACAACCAATACAGACTTTAATAATAGTTTTGGAAATGATTTGAAGATGAATTACATAAAAATGAATTAGATTTATATATTTATAGATATATTTTAATTTTAAGATATTCAGATTTAAAAAAAGTAAATGCCATTGGTTTCAATATGCAGTGAATATTTAATATTTTCTCAAATATTTAATATTTACTCAATTTTATTGCAGTAACAAATTCAAGATCAATTCTCATTATTTATATATTTATATACATAGAAATTCTGTAATATTTCAGGATAGATTTGTTACAGAAAGAAATTACATGTGTCCATTTTCCCATCTGATATCTGATGAGGCAATATCATCCTGATACCGATAGAGGATATTGGATCAGTATCTTGTAGGGAGGATCAGTATCGTGACAGGTTGATATCACCTGTGCCACAAATCAGCAACATATCGATGATTTGTTGAAATTTTCTGAAATTGAATTTTCTGAAAATGAATTTTTTTGCAAAAGCATCCTGATGAATATTTCAGACTTTCTCCATATTGTACTTCCAGGCAACCCTTATAAAAAAAAATAAAAAATTAAAAAAAGCCCAGTTAGAGTACAGTTTTTATTTTATGAACACAATATAACTCAAATATTAGGCGTATTATAAGTACAACAATATTCTAGCTGTTGGAACTGGAGCCATAGAGCTTTTTATTCCTCAACTTTATTCTAAAAGATTAAGTGAGATTTGGATTTAAACATTTAAATTCCAGTGAGCAGTAAAATGAGCTAACTGTAATATAATAGTGGGCTTTGAATTCACAGACCCACTTTAGAGAATGTTAGTGTGAATGTGATAGATTGGAAATCAGATTTCCTAGACAAGGGTCAGTGATTTGTGAACTGTGTCCCTCTATCTGTCAGCTATAATATTATAGGATGGTGTCTGTGTTCATGGTGTTTGGATGCAAGAGAATATTACTGTCAGAAGTTTCGGGGATGATTACTAGAAGATTTTGGTGAAACTAAGGTTTGGGTGAACTGAAACGCAAGTCTGTTTTGTCCCTACACTGACAATGGCTTATCTGTACATGTGCACAGCATGCACCACAAAATGAGCAAGTAACGTGGGAACTCCGGCTCAGAAACGGATCTCATATCCTCGGGGATTGGCTTCTATTTACCACAGATGTTCTGGATGTTTTTACACATTCAAACTATTTGGCTGTACTCTGATTTGATCACCATATCAAACTGAGATTTGCAAAGATTTATTTGTGCTTGATACATGAGGCCCTGCATATTTTCTGGCCACCCATATCCCCTGGTTCTCTTTCAGCTGCGGACACCCCCAGGCCTTGCGTGCTCAGCGGGCTCACGAAAGGATTCAGGCTGCCAGAAATATTTTTGGGCCTGATCTTGGTTGTTCACTGGTGAAAATGGCACCTTTAAGTTCAAGTCCTGGGCTTTGCATGCATACAGTATCAGAGACCTAGACCTAATGACATCATTTTTATACATAGCAATGTTTGCTTTCTCTCTGTGGTGTGAAATAAATATTTGTCAATGGATTGTAAATATTCTTGCAAACATTGCAAGAGGGAATATGAAGAACATGCAACATCCAAGTCATGTGTGTGACAGTTTAGGAGAGAGAAACTGACATTTTAATGATGCATGTACTGTATAGTGTTATTTAAAGCTACCTTAGGAGCTATATTAGCCAGCCCTCTTTTACTGTATAGATAAGCAAGCTGTGCCTGCATTTTTATCTACTTATAGGCAGATATTTTACACTAGACCTTATCAAACTCATATTAACCTGTGATTAATTATTGTTTTGTCAGGCACTGAATTCAGAATAGGCTTGAAATTTGGCAGATGCTCTTACACAGAGATATTTACCTCTCTCTCTCTCTTTAACACATCTGAGCAGTTGCATATTAGTGGTGTTGGGAATCAAACTCACAACCTTCTGACTGGTAGTCAGGCATCTTCACCACTGCCCCCTGTTTTTTGTTTCTAGCTCAGTTTGTAGTGTTTTATGTTCAGTCTTGTCTGGATTTGTTTTTCATCTAGTTTTACATTTTGCTGGTGTTTGGTTACACATCTCCTCACAGTGCTGTCTTGTAGATATGGCTGACTTTTAGATATGGCTGCTATCAAATTTTGTGTATTTACATTTAGGTAACGTGTATTTGCATTTAGACATACATCAATACAATGAAAAACGCTTACGTCTAGGAAACATGCAAATAAATGATACATCCCTGAAGACGGTGGGCGTTAATCGATTGCTGGGTCATGGATTTAAGGACATAAGGTCAAGGATTCTGTGAAGATAGTGACTGCTTTCCAATTAAGAGCAATCATTGTACCTGCACTAAATATTAACAATGCCTCTACCATGAAATTTACAGACAATATTGAATTTTAGAAATGACCCTGAATTACCCCGAAGTGCTGTTTGTAATCTGTTGTGCAAGCAATTGAATTCTCTCCGCAAAATACATCAGGTCTAACTCTTTTTGTGCTCTACATTGTGTTTGCCCTTTACGTTGTGCTATATAGAGCCCTCTCACCATAAAGCAGAACAGCATGAAGGTCAGAGCGGAGCGTGTCAACAGGAACAGTCATTATATTCATGCATGAGTGCCTTATTAGAGCTGGTAGAGTGCACACAGAGCACTCGCTGCTTACTGGCTGCTTCTTTTTACAGGTATATACAAGTTTACTAACCTTTTCAGTCTGAGTGCTAGAGGTTAGAAAGAACATTGCTAAATTTCAGAACGGCAGAAAAAATATTTTTTCTTTGTGCAGGAACAGAATTTACAATAAACTGTTGACCTTTGTTGGAGTTTCTTACATTTTATACCACATTGCTGAATGCTCAATTCTGAAGAATAAGGCAAGAGAAAGGTGCAAATCACAGGTTTATTTTAAAGTGAATGGACATGTTTACACTTATGGAAGGTGTCAGGGCTTTGTAACAGTGGTAAAGCTGAAACTTAATGTGTTCTGATGCAGAGGACAGAGGAGCGCTTTGCCATTTCTGTGTAATAAATGAAGAAAAAAGATATGTTGCGATATGGATGAATAAATATGAATTGCAATCACTGGTAAATTGTTGTGGTGTATGAGAAATAAAACATGTTGCGATGTGCTGTTAAAGGAAAATAATCACTTCTTGGTGATAACAGTAACGTTTTATAGACAAAAAATAAAAAAAATAACAAAAAACCAAAAACTTGGAACGTTCATCAGTTAAATCTATAGACAGTATATATGCAGTAGAGTGATGCTAATAATTGTGAACATTCTGAAGAAATGAAACGGCAAAACAACAAGCCGTTAGATTCTATCTGAGCATCTCCAAAAATAAGCAACAGCAGCTGTGTTTAAGTGTAAAACACATGTTGTTTACCATGAAAATGACCTATAGTGCAGATGAATAGTGTCGTTTGTGTCAGTAATATACAGACTAGAGCGACCGGCGTACACTAACTGCAGCTCTTAAGCTTAATGGCTTTAAAAGCATGGGGATGTACTGATGTCGGCAGCTGGTTGGTTCTGGATCTGTGTCGGAGCCCATACCTGTGGGGAGGCTAATTGATCCAAGGCCACTCAGTAGTGAAGGATGTGGACTTAGCGGTGCATTCAAGTTCTTCTCTGAAGCAATTACGTGTCTCCAGCTTTTAAAGTTGCTTTTTTTAGTCGTTATTGCATATGGTGGACTCTTTTAATTTCAATCAATATCCTATTTGCTTTAAGTGAAGCGATAAATATACTCCACTGCATTCATTATTTAAGCCTAAACTGGATTCTAGCCTTATTTGAACTTTTAAATGGTGTTTGTGTGCTTTTAGATAGGTTTCTTTGCCTTATTATCACTATTCAATTTTCTTTTCTATTACAAAAATAATACAATTGAGGAAAGACATTAAAATAAGTAACAACCAACATAGAAGCTACACAGATACTGTGCAGAAAAAAAACACAAAAATGACACATTAAATTACAGGAAAAATTATTTTTTCCCCAGTGTGCAGAGAGAATGACTAATTTAGTATCATTGTGTCTTATCCCTCTGATTTGCCAGAAGGTGTTGATTAATTTTCTATCTTCAGCAGTTCTCACAGTTACCGATTTCAGGTTTATATTAGATCTCGTTCCAATATATTATTGTTTCTATAGTAACAGCTCATTCACTGGGAGTTACGTGGTGACGATCTGTATAATATAAAACTAATAACAAATGGAAATGCTAATTTAGAAAATCTGCACTGTGTCCACATAATTGCTTTCAAAGCAGAGGGTCCATATTCAGATCTCCTCGCTAGCTTACACACAGTACAATCATTAGCTTACACCTAATTGGTTTGGACTTGTCCAAAAATATCTGTTTTAATTTTTTTTTCCATATTGCGTTTCACCTTTGTTCTACGACACAATTCGAATATGTATTTATATATACACAGCTCTGGAAAAAAATAAGAGAGCACTGCCCAATCTCCAGATTTGAACCCTATTGAAAACCTCTGGAATGTCATCAAGAGGAAGATGGATGGTAAACAAACCATCAAGCAAAGCTGAGCTGTTTGCTTTTTTGCAAAAAGAATGGTATAAAGTTCCCCAACAGCAATGTGAAAAACTGGTGGAGAGCATGGAGCCAAAACGCATGCAAATCGGGGTTATTCCACCAAATACTGATTTCTTAATACACAATTTGTTTACAAATTATTTGCATTTTGTTTTATTTGAGTTATTAAAGCTCTGCAAATACTGCATGATCTTGGGTTATTTTGATGTGTTGTCATTTCCCTTAAATATACACTCTAAATAACAATAGTTATATTTTGAATTTAGGAGAAATATTGTCAGCAGTTCACAAAAAAATGAAACAAAACTGTTCATCTCACCAATACATTCACCTGTAAGAGAAAAACATAAGAAACTGATTCTTTTGCAGTGGTCTCTAATTTTTTTCCAGAGCTGTAAATTGGAAATATATATAAAGCATAAATTATCCTTTAAAAAAAACAAAAAACAGAATAATGGATAGTTGCATGTTAATGCGATTCATTTAAAGAAAGATTCAAATTGCACCTAAAAATAGAGATTTTCTCACCCCTACATCCTACATCCACTTTTCATTTTTCCACACAGTACATGTACTTTTCCACCCCTGAGCATGTAGAGATGCTGTGTTCGGGGATGTTGGATAATAATAATAGAACAAAGCTGTGAATCTGGATTACTGCGATTAGCATATCAAAGAGGACATAGATTTCATTTGAATTTGTGAATTTTCATTTTGCTATCTATTTAGACTTGTATACAAATGCAATTAATTTAGAGTCTAATGTGGTGCAGGAAACTGAGGATAATGTTATTCACAACAGTAAAGTACATCACTGTGAGCTGTAGGTGAGGTGCTGGATGTGTATTAGCCAAATATGTGAAGTCGGAGTCAGAGGTGGGCTTCCTTTTGTAAATGCATCTCAAAACACAGAGTGTCGTGAGAATCTGTTTGGACATATGGGAAGTATTACTGAACGCGATGAGCATAATGTACCTCATAAAAGAGAGAATAGAGCCGCCTCGGATCACTGATCTTATCTGACAGAGTCTTATTATAGTAAAGGTTCATGTGAACGGCCTGAATTGCCTTCCTGAAATACTCACTGACCTGAGGGCAACCCCAACATTTTTCATTTCTACAGTGACAGCTTAAGCACTAATCTATATCCTCATTTTTCCACTGCTATTTACAGTGTACTATTTAGAGTTAGTGAAGATATGCTGTATAAACTGTTGCTATAGAATGATTTCTATGCAGAAAGAGTTTGTATTACAGAACACCTCCTGCAGTGAGTGTTTTATTCCGAGCCAACATGCCATCATTTCTCTTTCAGCTTTGAAGTTTTGTTCCGTTCAGTCAGCTAAGCTATGTTTTTCAGTGAAGGGGCCAAAAACGACACTTTGAAAAGTTGAATCGATTCATTTTATTTATAACTAACAGGTGTAGGGAATCCTTTGGACAAAGCTGACATGCCTTTTGGTTTCCAGTTATCTCTCACTTTCAGTTGTTTAGAACTGTGTTTTTGAAAGCTTCGGTAATAAGATTCATATTCCTTGGAGCTTTATGTGATAACATCCAGGATCAATCACAGTTTTATTTTGGATGAAAGAAACATTTGGACTCGAATTGCGAACATTTCAGTAACCTGTGATTTTAAGTCAGGAAAAATTTTCTTTGGAAAGGATTCAGACTCCTCTTCCATCATGAGATCATTTTGGAGAGGATAAAAAAATAAAATAAAATGTTGATACAGACCTCACATATTTGACTTTGGCAAGGCGTCTGGAAAGGAACTTCTGAAAGGCCTCTTGGATAGTAAACATGCTGTGAAGCATGTGAGCCTGTCATATTGCTGTGCGTTTGCTCTGAGTGGTTGTTACAGCGACAGTTTGAAGCAGAAGTTTGAGGAAAATGTTGATGGACTTGGGCAATTTGCACAGGAAGGTGGGGGTGGGGGTGGTTGAAGGAAAGAGGAGAAGGGAACTCATATATGAGAAATGTGGACATGATGATGAACTTCTGGCTTCTGTAGATGCATGATGATGGCTTCTGTAGCAGACAGGCTGAAAATTCCACAGTTGTACCCTACTAAACCAGAGCCAAGCCAATCACCTGAAACATCAAATGCCAATCCTTTAAAGCTTCAGTCTAGATTTAGCTCTGCATGGGATAAAGCACAGAAGAAATGAAGACCCCTGTTTTCATGTGCTAGAAACTTGTTTTTTTATGGAAAAAGCAGGCTAAATTTTGTCAAGTTAATCGCGCCAAAGCTGTTTGATGTGTCAGATGACGTTGTGATATTTGTAGAGTTTCTGCTCCATATTCTCTTCCTCCGTGATTGACACTGTTTTTATTATCTAACATTTTCAACCGAGTTCCAGACTGAGGAATGAAATTTAAGTCCACCATAATGCTTTTACTACACTGAAACTCCAAAGTTAAGCAGCGGGTATTAAGCTCTGCTCAGGAAAAGAAAAATATGGGGGCTATTTCCTGTCTAGAGAAATCATACAAATCGCAGTTTTATGAAGTTCGTAAATCTGTAACATGTCTCACGTTATGGGTTTACAGCCAGAGGTTTGACAGTTTGTAGCTTCAATCTGAAAACATTACACTAGTGAGACATTTCAGACAAAACGCTCCAGCAAGAATCATGATCATGTGCTTTGGCAGAATAGCTATACTTTTGAAAGTTACAGTCACAGTTGCTTTCATGATTGGGGGCATTAATCTGTTTATAGATTTGCAATTCATAGATGAACAGCCACAAATGCATTTTGCGTGTGATTACTTATGACAAGAAAATAACGTGAGGGGTCCAAAAAAAAATTAAAAAATGACGTGAAGATTGCTTTCAGCTGGGGCTTTCAGCTGCTTTGAGTTGGGAAACTGGGGTGTTCCGAAAAAGCAGACTTCTTTCTTTCATAAATGATCTACAATCCTTGTCAAAACGTTTACTGACAACTTTGGCTTCTAAGGTTTTTCATAATTTGTAATAATAAACATATATATTCACTATATTGCCAAAAGTATTTGCTCACCTGCCTTGACTCGCATATGAACTTAAGTGACATCCCATTCCTAATCCATAGGGTTCAATATGACATCAGTCCACCCTTTGCAGCTATAACAGCTTCAACTCTTCTGGGAAGGCTGTCCACAAGGTTTAGGAGTGTGTTTATGGGAATTTTTGACCATTCTTCCAGAAGCGCATTTGTGAGGTCACACACTGATGTTGGACGAGAAGGCCTGGCTCTCAGTCTCCGCTCTAATTCATCCCAAAGGTCTTCTATCGGGTTGAGGTGCAGGCCAATCAAGTTCCTCCACACCAGACTCTGTCATCCATGTCTTTATGGACCTTGCTTTGTGCACTGGTGCACAGTCATGTTGGAAGAGGAAGGGGCCAGCTCCAAACTGTTCCCACAAAGTTGGAAGCATGGAATTGTCCAAAATGTCTTGGTATGCTGAAGCATTCAGAGTTCCTTTCACTGGAACTAAGGGGCCAAGCCCAGCTCCTGAAAAACAACCCCACACCATAACCCCCCCTCCACCAAACTTTACACTTGGCACAATGCAGTCAGACAAGTACCGTTCTCCTGGCAACCGCCAAACCCAGACTCATCCATCAGATTGCCAGATGGAGAAGCGCGATTCGTCACTCCAGAGAACGCATCTCCATTGCTCTAGAGTCCAGTGGCGGCGTGCTTTACACCACTGCATCCGATGCTTTGCATTGCACTCGGTGATGTATGGCTTGGATGCAGCTGCTCGCCCATGGAAACCCATTCCATGAAGCTCTCTGTGCACTGTTCTTGAGCTAATCTGAAGGCCACATGAAGTTTGGAGGTCTGTAGCGATTGACTCTGCAGAAAGTTGGCGACCTCTTCGCACTATGCGCCTCAGCATCCGCTGACCCCGCTCCGTCAGTTTACGTGGCCTACCACTTCGTGGCTGAGTTGCTGTCATTCCCAAACACTTCCACGTTCTTATAATACAGCTGACAGTTGACTGTGGAATATTTAGGAGCGAGGAAATTTCACGACTGGATTTGTTGCACAGCTGTATTATAAGAACATGGAAGTGAACATGGAAGAGCTGGGCTTGGCCCCTTAGTTCTAGTGAAAGGAACTCTGAATGCTTCAGCGTACCAAGACATTTTGGACAATTCCATGCTCCCAACTTTGTGGGAACAGTTTGGAGCTGGCCCCTTCCTCTTCCAACATGACTGTGCACCAGTGCACAAAGCAAGGTCCATAAAGACATGGATGACAGAGTCTGGTGTGGATGAACTTGACTGGCCTGCACAGAGTCCTGACCTCAACCCGATAGAACACCTTTGGGATGAATTAGAGCGGAGACTGAGAGCCAGGCCTTCTCGTCCAACATCAGTGTGTGACCTCACAAATGCGCTTCTGGAAGAATGGTCAAAAATTCCCATAAACACACTCCTAAACCTTGTGGACAGCCTTCCCAGAAGAGTTGAAGCTGTTATAGCTGCAAAGGGTGGACCGACGTCATATTGAACCCTATGGATTAGGAATGGGATGTCACTTAAGTTCATATGCGAGTCAAGGCAGGTGAGCAAATACTTTTGGCAATATAGTGTATATATATATATGACTTTGACTTAAAACCAACGAGCTCAGCTACTTTATTCCAGTCTTTATTTCCTCTGAGTTTCTGTACACATTTAAAGAGAGGTTGTATATGACAGTAAAGATGAAATCATGGTTACTTCCATTTTAATGTATTACACAGTAATTGCAAGTAGGAACTAAATTAGGAGCGAGGAAACCAAAGAAACATTAGATCACACACCGTAAAACTGGTTCAAGGAATAATTCAAGCCAATTTTTTGGATTTCTCGCTTTACTGCATCTTGTGTAATTTGCACAGAATTGAGAAAATTCTTCACTTGTTGCTTGTTCATGAAATCAGACTGCACCGAAAGAAAGAGGTCATCTGTCACTTTGTTGCTTGCTAGTGTGAACAAAGGGATACACGACTTGCTATGATATAATATACACTGTACTTTAAAGTTTACCTCTTCTGCATTTATTTCAGGAAGAGGTTCCTGAAATAAATGTGGTCCTGTAATTGTGTTTACTGGATGATAGACCAAACCAACACCTTGAGAAACATTGGACAATGTTGAATTTATTGTAAAATAAAAAATATTTCTACTAACACAAGCACACATTAATATGGACTTATTTTGGGAACTGAAGGACTGTATGGTAGGTCTGAGCAATATGATATACCAGTAATGTGATAAATTGTCACAAGAGATTTTTTGGATATCTTTATTTAATATTATAATTATTTTTTAAGAACAATTACAAATGTTGAAAGCAGATGTTATGTTAAAGTTTTCTGTTGCTTTAAATGTTTAAAATATATATATTTGAAACAAAAAAAAATTCCACCTTTTCAGTGTTTTTATAGACATTGGATAACATTATCAACAAAAACAGGGTTTTTTTTGACAGCTTGTTATCATCACCCATATATGGTGATTATATATTATAGAAATGCCTTGATATGCATTGAAATGCTATGATATATCACTCACCTCTACTGGCAGGAAGTAAAGTATGTATAAGCAAAAAATTGTTCTGTGAACTCTCCTTCATAAAACTTTTTATTTCCTGCAGGAGGATAAACTGTGTTTAGTGCTTTTGGATCTGAGTCATGCGTTCTGTTATGCTGTCTTTGCAGGTTTTATTACACATAAAATTCACTGTAATTAATTTCCCCTCTGTAAAAAAAAAAAATTCTATATAATGATCTCGTTTCTCAAGGACCCTTTTGCCAGTTCTCTTCTTACTTTTCATAGACTGTGACTGCTGTCAAGTAACTACTATTTACATGTATTTTTAAAAAGAAGAAAAACTTAATGTCTAACTTTATTTATCTACCTTCATGTTCAGATAATTATACATAAGAAGCAGAACATAAGAACCTCACCAACATATAGTTCTGTATAAAACACTTCATTTTAACTTTGTGTGACAAAAGTTCCAGCCAAAATTTAGAATTAATATAAAACATGATTTTAATTTAAACCTGTTCATGTATTCCACTGTAGAAGATATCTAAATGTATAAATCTAAATATATAAATGCACCCTATTTTAACAGAAACATTTCTCAAAAGAGGCATTTGGCCCCCATGGGTTCTCAGTATCAACTTGTGATTGCTCAAGTTATAGACAAACAAGAAGTGAGTGAGAAAATATAGCAGAAAGCATCCTGAGGAATGAGGGATAGACCTGACTCTTGACTTGACTCTTATTAGCCTTGTGGACAAAAAAACAGCCACTATATTACTAGAAATCCAGTGTAGAATAGTGGAGACATTGGAGTAAATGCTGGACTCAAAGTGTTTGATCAGAGTGTACAGATGAGGAGGTAAAAGAGCTAAACAGATTAAAAACCTAAAGTGCCACTGCATCAGTTTTTAGATAGTGATGATCTAGGTGGGGCCTCCATGGATCGGACTTTCGTCCGGCACATCCCACAGATGTTCGATTGGATTGAGATCTGGGGAATTTGGGGGCCTCAAACTCGTTGTTGTGCTCATCAAACCATTCCTGAACCATTTTTGCTTTGTGGCACGGCGCATTATCCTGCTGAAAGAGGCCACAGCCATCAGGGAATACTGTTTCCATGAAAGGGTGTGCATGGTCTGCAACAAACTGCGATGCACTGTGTATTCTGACACCTTTCGATTAGAACCAGCATTAACTTCAGCAATTTGAGCAACAGTAGCTTGTCTGTTGGATCAGATCACACAGACCAGCCTTCGCTCCCCACGTGCATCAATGAGCCTAGGCCACCCATGACCCTGTCGTCAGTTCACCACTGTTCCTTCCTTGGACCACTTTTGATAGATACTGACCACTGCAGACCGGGAACACCCCACAAGAGCTGCAGTTTTGGAGATGCTCTAATCCAGTCATCTAGTCATCACAGTTTGGCCCTTGTCAAACTCGCTCAAATCCTTACGCTTGCCCATTTTTCCTGCTTCTAACACATCAACTTTGAGGACAAAATGTTCACTTGCTGCCTAATATATCCCACCCACTAACAGGTGGCATGATGAGGAGATAATAGAGTGACTTGTGATATGGTGTGTGGCCATAATAAAAATGAACCATTAGGTGTAGATACAAGTAGTTTATAAACCAGGGATGTCCAGTCTTATCTGAAAACTCATTCATCATTCATATCCATTGTGGGTGCAGGTTTTCATTCCATCCAAGTAGAAGCCACATCCCAGTCTATTGAAAGCCAAGAATCAGGTGTAGCTTCTGCTTGTTTGTTATGAGTACCTGTACCTTTTCCAGATAAAGGACACCTCTGATATAATCAGTATGAGACCATTAATGTAAATGCTTCTATTTTGAATGTTACACAAATGATATGATCAGCAATATTTTGATTGAGGAGCAAATCTTTTTCTCATATGTTTACATGAATCAGAAAATTTCATCATATTTGCTATGTCTCCCTTATGCTCTGATGACACTGTGCACTAGAACTGGCATGGACACCACAAGATTGCGTAAAACCTGATGATTTACGCTAGAATCACGGGGGTGTCAACACCTTCTACAGTGGAAGGAGTTACACAATTTCACAATGTCAAAAATTGGCAAATGAACATTTAAACATTTGAACTTCATCTTTTTCTTTTAGTGTTTTCTATAGAAAATTCATTTATTTCCAGTTATAAATGAAAAGAGAAACCACAGAATATCACTGTAGTCTCAGACCATACTGTATGTAAAGCCCAGGTCTGAGCCAGAGTTCACCTTGGTGGTAAAATAATCAGGCTTCCCTTCTATATTTCATGTACTTATCAGGAGCACTTTTATCGAGGTGCCGTCTCCAGTTCTGCCGGAGCTCCTGGCACACAGATTCAATGGGCAGGCCCATAATAATAGGTATTTCCTGATTATTCTGTCCACGTTCATGGCTAAATTCATTGTGTCTGTGTTTGTAATGCTTCTGGGGATCTGTAATGAAGGTTTCTCAGTCACAATGCAGCAGTACTGTAGCAGGTAAACAATTCTAAGACCAAACAAAACCATTCAAGACAGTAGGTAACTGAGAAATAACTGGGAAGTAACTGAGAAATCATGTTCCTTCAAAAGTTCCCCTCTGTTCATCCATGTGCTGTCATGCCATATAATCAGAAAAATAAAATTATTTGCTTTGCCCATGAAAAAATGCTGTGATGAATATAATGTTCCTGCATGATTTGCCGGGTCTTGTGTGCGGATTGCAGCCCAAACAGGAAGAAGAAATTTCCATTATATTAGCCAGCTAGCTGATATGCCCTAGCCAGGAATGCTAACAGAAATTCTTTTCAGAGTTATTGTAATAAATGCAGCATTGTTTAGTCACTATGCTAACCGGACAGGATTTCCAGGAGACTGACAACACCAAGTTATAGTCCTACTTTATAGATCATAATATTTACAGCTGATGCTAAACAGCTAGCTAACATGACGGGATACTTCAAAAGAAATATTCAATATGTCTGATCACCTATCTTGACAAGATTTCTGGGGACATTTTAAGGGCATCAAATGTAAATGTCATATCCATTGCTAACAGTAGTCAACTTGCTAAGATGTGCCAATTGGAAGGATTTCAGGAAGAATTTTCAAGTCTTAAATATTCTCAAATGTTCATAATATAGTGTCTACACTAGCTAGCTTGTCAACATCGGCTAACTGTATGGGATTTCTAAACCAATTTGTATGCCATATTTCTAATGCTAGCTAGCTAGTGAGGTGAGGAACTAGGATTCAGAGAGGCATATTTTTAAATATTTGCAATGCTCACTATTATAGCTGACCGGATTTCTTCAAGGATTTTTTTTTAATAAGGATTTATTGCTTATGCTAGCTAGTTAAGTAACATTAACTTGACATGTTGACATCCGGTCAGCTTAGCTCCTCTAGATAGGCTAGTGTAATAAACATTAGTAAAATGAATGTATGAAAAAACAGTAACAATATGAAACATTCTCACAGAAATCCTGTCAAGTTAGCACGTGTTAGCTAACTGACCTTTTGAGAGTTTAAGGTATGATAAATTTTAAATTATAGGCTGCAATCTGTAGACAGAACCTAATTGTTCATAATCCTTTCATAAATATGTTATACCTGTTGTACTATATCCTGCTGGAAGACACATGCATGTTCATTCCTGTGACACTAGCGCTAACATCAGTGTTCTCCCTCCCCAGGTTGTCATTTCTTCCCAACCGAAGCTACAGTGACAATGGCAAACAAATCCTTTCCAGCGAACAGGAATCTCTGGATTCTGCTGGGGTTTTCTAACAAAGACAATACAAACCTAAAGATGGCAGCAACCTGTTACTACAAACCAGCATCAGCTCACAGGTAGAAGACTCGTCTTCTTCAAATAAACCAGAGATGCTCCAGTGCTCTAATACTCATGGATTTTGTACTTTTTGTGACAAACCTAGAACCTGGAGACTTTGCTCAGGTGACAGTAAAGGGTAAGCCAAGCACAACAGCACACGAGAGACAGGCCGTGAACGTGAGTGAACTTAATTACACGAAAGACAATAGTGGACGCTACAAAGAGAAATCCCAAGCTGACCTCCTCCATGCCTGTATGTCATCATAAAGAAGAGCACGAGGAGCACTGACCTCTCCGTTTCTCATTTATGGAAAAGACACTGCCAGGTTGTAATTGTTGGGAAATGGTTACGAGTGTGTTTCTCATGTCCAGTATCAGGGTGAGCCTTGGAGCTTACTCTGAGATTACTTAAAGAAAAATATACACAATTTTCCTCATACCACAAACACAGACCTTTAAGTGTCTTTAGTTTGCTTTATTAGTTTCGCGCCGGATCTACAAGGATGTCGCAATTATGAGCGTTGTACAAACACGTCTTAATCAGTGTCTCGAACAGACCTCATGTGGTTTCTGACACTGTATAACTAACGCATACCGTATGAATGCTAAAAGCAGCTCCATTCCTAAAAAGCTGCTAAATGAGCAATGCATTTTGTACAACGCTAAACACTCATGAATGAGCTTCCTTCAGCTCCATCAGGCTGCTTACAAATTTAGCTTTCTTTTTCTTCTTCTTGTTTTTCAGAAAAAGTGCTGAGAAATTGCACTGCTCACGCAGCGTGCACACCGTAACCATAACAACGCTCTTCCTTACATAGCTAGCATCGGCGGTTGAGAACACACCTAGTGTGAAAGCAGCTTTAGTCTTCTAGCTCCAACGCAAAATTACATTCTGGACACCAAACACGTCTCAAGTTTCAGAGGAACAGTGTGTACATTTAAATTGTGGCTCAACTGTTCTGTTAAAGCTCCATTTTTCCATCAACATGCTGAATATCAGCCTGTGGTAGATCCACTTTTCTCTATATGGATTGCTCTATTTATTTTTGTGTACAGGTTTGGCTTCAGAAATAAGGAGCAACAACATTTGTCACCATGTGACATTTCTTATTGTACCTTCTTGTATTCTCGGATATGATTTTATGTGTTGAAATATGGTTTCAATTGTATCTGTGGGACAGATGTTTTATTAAAAAAAAAGGAACACAAAGCAAAAACTTGTACTCAGTATTGTATCTATTCAAAAAACCATTTTCAATTGCAATACACATTCTTTACAAAACAGAAAACGTGATACGCCATTTATCTTCCTATTGTGTAGGCTAGGCTGCTGGAAGAAAGTTCAGAGGAGACTAATGACAAATGGTTAATTACTTAAAACTCACTGAAGGAATGAATGTGGTATCTTAGTGTTTAAGGTGTTGGACTATTGATCAGAAGGTAGTGAGTTCGAATCCCTTTTCCACCAAGCTGCCTCCGCTGGGCCCCTGAGCAAGGCCCTTAACCCTCAATTGCTCAGTTGGATAAAACACTCTGGATAGATGTGACTGCCCAATGTAAATGAAAGAACTGTGTTTATGTGAGACATTAATACATTTTCCTTTAGTCAGCCAAAAAAGCACAGCACATTACAACAAAATGAGGCAACTGGACCTAGAAGCAAACAAAAACATTTATGCTTGGACAGTCTCACTCAGCTGCAACCAGTCAAGTGTGGGAACAGATTTAAACAACACAGAGCATCTCACAGGTAATGTCATTTTAAAACACACACACACACACACACACACACACACACACACACACACACACGGGAAGCCTCACAGCCTCATGAAACATCTGAAGGCTTCTGACTGTTGTAAAGAGCCGAGACTGAACGCTCCTACCATAAACATCTGCTTACAGATTAATGAGTACATGTTTTCTTTTTCAGTGTGTTTATATGAAGTCCCTGTGAATGATTACTGTTACTATAGAAACAATAATGTATTCACATGTGCACATGAACCTAAACAGCTGCATTACTGTCAAAGCTGCTGTTACAGAAAAATCAACACTGTCCATCCAACCAGACACAAGGAAAAAAACCCCTCTCACATCCACTTTTGTGTTGCACACAAGAAAATAAGCAATAAGTGGCAATGATTTAAACACAACCCTGGGTAGCTTTGGGGTGTGGAGTTCTGTTAGCTAATGCATGTAAACAATCCTTTTTTTTGAGAAACACAAATAGATTTCTTACAGTTTAACACAAAAGCTTTCAAATGATCAGCTATTATTTTTTGCTTTAATGTCAGTTTGTGCTTTATGGGTTTTGGCGGTGAACATCCACCTTAAGTAAATATAGACGCAGATCACGGTGAAGTCGAGAGAAATTTAGATATTTATTTAGTTTTTATGAGAACAGAATACACAGCTGTAATATATACACGTGTACTTTTAAGGTGCTCGGCTTAAAAGCATGTGAAATAGGTACAATGTAAAGAATGCCTTGCATGTCTGTATATATAAAAAATAATAATAAAAACACTGCTAAAAAAAAAAAGCTAAGCGCTTGGTACAAATGTAAATACAAATATTACCTGAGGAAAAAAAAAGCCTTAACAATTAAAACCTAATATATAATAGATGTGCGTGAAAATTTGACCTAAAATGAAATGACCGCCATTTTGAAGGCGAGTTAGAGGACATCTTTAACAGTGGAGTTCAGAACAGCATCGTGACTGGCCTTTCTCGATAACTCGTTCTGTGGGAAGAAAAAAACATGCAGAACGCAGTATTACAACATTAAAACTGGACAAAAAAAAAAAAAAAAAAACCACATTCTTCCACAACAAGGATCCTCCTGAATACTAGAGTTGGTCAATAGTTCAACATTTAATCCCACCGAGCTGTATTTCACTTACTGAAGGAAACAAGCTAGAAGTGAAACTGACTGGTTTCTGGGTGTGATGGAGCAACACCAAGGGTGGAAAAACAACCCTAGGTTCATGCAGCAGAGATGAAGTTACCCTTAAATTACAGCTTATATTCTGTGCTTCATAGCTGGTACATTTCCAAACCACTGCATCCAAACCAAAACAATAAAAAAAAATGCACCACTGTCTAATTACTTACAGAGTGCACTTATGGTGTTTTCACACTCGGGGTTTTCCTTTATTTAGTTAAAAACTCATCCATTTTGTTATTCTGGCTTTCCCTCCTAAATTTGTGGCATGATTAGATCAGTTTTGTTTTCTACTTCCCTTATGATTACATGCAACTGGATGAAAAACAATACGATTTCGGGATGATTTTGTCACCAAAAATTAAATTTTTAAATTAAAATAAATGAAAAAATATATATAATAAACAATTTTTGAAACATTTTTCAAAATGTTTGCGGAAAGTAAAAAACTTTGTAATTTTTTAATCTGTTAATCATGTTTTAAAGGCTATCTATATAAAAAAACCCTTATCAAATTATGATTTATTTTACCCACCCATACTGTAGAAAAAACAAAAACAAACAAAAAAAACATGTCACAGTTCACAGCTTTATCACCCTGTGCTTTCATCCGAAGAGTAATAAAAGTGTATTTTTATTTTTTTTTACTCACTGTAAAGTCAGAGTAGGTGATAGGGATGAGCTTCTTATCACTGTTGAACTCCTGCAGTGGCGTCCGAGGGGCCGGGCTTGCTTCCAGTGTTTTAACCTTCTGCTGAAGACCAAAAAAGAGGAAAGGCTTTCTGAAAATCATCATACCAGTAAACAAACAAACACACAAAAAAGTGGGTGCATAATTGCAGAAAAGATTTCGAACAAGGGATGAGCGAGACCTTTCATGAGTGGCTCACTTTTAGGCAATGGCGCCCTCTAGTGAGAAAGAATTGTTTGAACCACTTGAATAACAGTATTTAGAATTAATGTGATATTCTGTTATCCACAGGATACATTTTACAATCAAATGCAAAGCTTTTTAGTATTTAAGTCACTTGATATTGGTTTCTCACAATGCCATTAAATGGATTGCTGATAACGATGCAGAGGGATTTAGCATTCACTTAATCTCTACCTAGAACCTAGAATAAAATTGACCAAGATTTTGTGCAGTTTTTTTTTTCTTTCGTGAACAAAAATGCTCAATTTTGCAGCACCTTTCATTGAAATTTCCAATGCAATTTGCAGCACCTTTCTACTTGAAAATTACTTGACACACATGGCATTATTTTATATGAAAGCTGTACTCATGTGTGAAGCACATAAATCGAACGTGTTGTGACATGACATGTCTTGGCCCATATCTACAAAAAATCTGCTGGAATTCTGAAAAAAACTGCAAGTTCTCATGAATATTGCTGAATTCACTTGAATTTATGCGATTGCGAAATCAAAACATCCTGTTCAGCCTCCAAAACAGACAGACATCAACACCATTACACGTGGTTTCATAGTTGTCGTCAATCAGGCATAACATTATGACAACCTGCCTTATATTGTATTGGTCCCACCTTTTGCTGCCAAGCCAGCCCTGACCCATGATGCACTGTGTATTCTAACACCTTTCTATCAGACCCAGCAGTTTGAGCAACAGTAGCTCCTCTGTTGGATCGGATTACACGGGCCAGCCTTCACTCTCCACGTGCATCAATGAGCCTTGGCCACCCATGAACCTGTTCCTTCCTTGGACCACTTTATGGTGGTCAGATGCTCTGATCCAGTGGTCTAGCCATCACACTTTGGCCCTTGTCAAACTCGCTCAAATCCTTACACTTATCCATTTTTCCTGCTTCTAACACATCAACTTTGAGGACAAAATGTTCACTTGCTGCCTAATATATCCCACCCACTAACAGGTGCCATGATGAGGAGATAATCAGTCTTATTCACTTCACCTCTCATTGCTCATAAATGTTATGGTTGATCAGTGTATACCTGCAATGCATTCTGGGATTTTGTTTTCATAATTTGCTGTCTGCACCACTGGATTTGTCATTAATATGAAGATTACTGCTGGAAAATGATGAGGGAAGAAACTTGTTTTTAGGAGTTAACAATGAATCTTCTTGCTTATGCCACAGCTTGGTTGGTGGTTACTAGAAAACCATGTACACACACGACAGGCTTCAGTGTGCTGGAGGAACTAGTCTAAATATTACGAAATTTATGCATGGTGTATAGGTCCAGTGTCCAGACATTTTTGGCTATATAGTGCACCTCCAGATACATATACTAGGCTCTACATATTACACGGTCTCAGCAGTTTTTATGAGTAAATAAGCATGACACTGGGCTGATTATACTAACAGCAGTAATGGCATCAATACATCCCTATATACACACTTACCTTGGCCGAGAGTGGAGGCTTGCCAGGCACACACAGAAACGTGCTGGACACACTGCTGGTACTGCTGCTGCTCATTGTTGTGGTGCGCAATGAAGGCTGATTAGGAGTCTAACAGGAGGTGAAAGAGATGCAAGATTAAGCAACAGCCTCAAACACAGCCCAGCATTATGCTAACAGATAGCAGTGAGCTTGTAGCACCTTCCGTATCTTGCTGGGGGTCACGCTGTTGTTGGCTGCTCCGTGAGGTCTCTTGCTTGGGGTTTTAAACTGACTGTTGTCTGATTTCTTAGACATCTGTAAATCAGAGAAGGTTCCATCACCTGCTTGTTAAAAGATACTACAGGAGTTGCAGAGTCAGTGTGACCCGTTAAATCACTCACCCGATCATTCTTTTCCTTGTCTTTCTGTGAGCGATGCTCTTCCCACTGTTTAGAAATGTACTCCATCACCTTCTGTCCTCTTATCAGAAACGGTGAGCCTTTATTCTTTTCCCAAACCTCCACACGGCATTTCAGGTCTTCCTCTAGCTGTATATGCACACAGAAAAAAAAAAGTCATTTTTTATTCACTTCAGTTTATGACTGCTTTAACTGTAGCACAGAGCAACAACATATTATAATAAAATAAATATGTGATTGTGTTTGTTCTGTACCTTAGGGAGTAGCTTCTGCACTTTAGCTCTATCCTTGCTCTCCTTCAGTAAAGCACCTCCTCTGTTGGAGAAGCGAGTTGGATCTGCTGCCTTTCTCTGAATAATAAAACACGGACTATATTCATCAGTCCTCTGAATGAACACCAGCAGCAGTGTTTAAAAATCATACTAAAGTTTGTTGAGTGTCATATTCTGAAATTCTGCACCTCGAAATCCTGATAGAGAGCCCAGTTCCTCTCCCATTTCTCAACAATCTCCAGTAAAGGATGAGCCTCCTCATAAAACTGCTTCACCATCAGAAGCTCAGAGTCATGCAGGCCGAGCAGCTCCTCTGTGTAATTAACTGCAAGTCAGCAAGAATAAGGTTAGGAGAACAGCCCAGAACATGACAATGACAGCATGACCTCCATTCATTAAGTATCAGGTGGAAGTGGTGGAGCATCAGTGCAGATTATATTCACCATCACAGAAGTGCACATTGAAAGGTTCTCGCTTTTCTGGACCAAACATGCACTTGTCCCAGAAGACCACCAGCTCTTGTCGTACTTTATCGATCACCTCCTCCAGCTTGGTCCTCTGGAGGAGCTCGAGACGATCCACCACCCCCTGCCACTGCAAACACAGGCAAACGATTCAACTTCACACATATAAAATTCTCCTAAAAGACCTAAAAGCTGGTGCAATAGACAGAGTTTTGTAAATCAACCTACTGCTGCAACATGTGCCATTTCTGTAGAAATCATACATTCAATACACTGTTTAACTTTATTTTATATCATAATCTACACAGATTCCAAGACTGGGAAGCCTGCAGTTTCACGGAAAAGCGTTAGTTGTTGATCTTTCAGCTGCTCCCTGTGTGTGAGGGGTCACCACAGTGGAACACAGTGGTCTGCACAACAACTTGGCACAGGTTTTACACTGGATGCCTTTCCTGACACAACCCTCCCATTTTATCTGGGCTTGGGACCAGCACTGCATCCAGGGGCTGGGGTTTGGGCATTGGCTGGGAATCGAACCCAGGCCTTCCGCATGGTAGGCGAGAAACCTACCTACCACTGAGCCACCAGTGCCCACAGAAAAGCATTAGTACACTACTTATACTGATGAATAATTTAATAAAGGCTTCTCCCTTGCCATACCGTGTGATGACATGGAATTAATTACACCACAGCTCAAATAAAAATGGTCAAGAAACCAACCTTAAACACAATTTTAAGCATGTTCGTTACCATAGTTGAAGATATATCCAGTAGGGGGAGATGATGTATTAATAGTGTAAACATGATCGTGTCAAAAAAATCAAATAAACCTGCATAATATACAGACTATATATATTTAGCCTATATATATATTTTTTAATATTGTAAGATGAAATTTTGTAAGCGCAGGATATAATCTGTGGATTAATTAAACACATCTAACTGTACTATAGATCCCAGTATCTGAGTGGTTGAATCCAAAATCGTAGCCAATAAACTAATAACAAGTACATACTTAAATTGTCGATTCATCGCATCCTGCATTATTAAATTTATTCGCATTTTGATCTTGATAAGCAACAAAAACCAAAACAAAATCTCTTAAAGGGGGGAAAAAAGATTTGGTGAAATTAATTTGGTAAACATATTTGGTGGTCACAGATGTCTTTTTTGGTGCCTTGATTTCAGGTTTACAAACTCGTACCCTTCTGATGTCGTCACAGAGAGTGCCGAGGGGCTCCTGTTTGAATTCCTCTGCCTCCTCGTCAGGACAGCTCAGGCGATTCCACAGACTCATAGCACGATCCTTCAGTTTGTCCCGAGATGAAATCAGAGATTCCTTTTTCATCTCCAGCTGGACACAAAACATGAAACAAGGTTGTTTCAGATATAAGCCTTTTGGGTTTAGAAGTTGGCAGGTTTAAACTGTAAACATGAGTGAGGAAGGTAACACTACACTGCAGAAGGAAAATTTATCTAAAAACATTACTATTTAGAATTGTGATATTGCCTCTTAAACTCAGAAAAAGCACTACTTATTCGATTGTGTGATTAGACCTCAGCAAATCAGCTGTCTGCTTTATTGTTAGCTCGACCCACTTGCCCTGGCTCCACCCACACGGTGCAGGGGTAAGAAGAAACACGTTGCTGATTGATCTTGTAACAGCAGCGGCTCCATGATTTATACCTTAACATTAGCATGTAGAATACACTCTGGAAACTGTACACTACCTGGCTGAGCAACAGCTTGAGAGCTTTGATATTCTCATGTGTGAGCAGGAAGATGTCCGTGTCGGAACAGACGGAATCTCGCTCCAGACTGGTTTCCGGCTCATGGCCCATCTCATCCATCAGAATTCGGATGTCCTCCCGGAGCCCAGAGAACACCTTCACCCTGCCCTCCTGCAAAAAGACAGATGGAGCAGCGAGGCAGCTGTTGATTAATAATCGGCATCCTGTAGTGAGTGATGATTAGCTAAGGTCAAATCTTTCGAAACCTCCTGAAGAGTGAGAGGCCAAGTAAAGTGTACAATTAACTCTAGGTACGTGTTAAGGCCAGTGGTGAGGGAAATTGTTTTAAGGGAGGTTATACTGTAAAAGAAAACATCTGCCTTTATTTCTTAAATATATTTTTTTTCCCTCAGTATTTTTAATTTCGAGCTACCTAGCAAAGACCACTCGCTGATCATGTGAAATGTCTTACTGTTAATATGTTACAGCAATTATAAGATTAACAACCAGTCAGAAACAAACAGAACTTCTCCAGTAAACCCAGGACTATTCAGATCACAGCCAAAGGGATTGCTTACTCATCCTACAGCTTTAACTACAGAAGTGAGAGGAGTGACTTGACAGGCAGCAGCAGTTTAGTACTACTCAAATAAAAGATACACAAACAAATGATGGCTAATTTTATGGTAAAAAAAATATGTAGTGCTCCACTGAGACACAGTGAGTAACAATGACAAATGCTCACTTCCTGGTGGCCAAGCACAGCCAAGAGTGTCAATATATTGATTTTTAAAGAATATTTAGAGGAGTCAAAGTGCAAACCATAGCAAAGAAGGAGAAAAAAAAAAAAAGAGTTAAACAATGGTAAAACATTTTGTAGGTCCTGAATCTCAAATGTCTTTCTGTACTACTAGTGAAGACATTACGTATTAGTTTCTGTTTATAGAACACAAGCTTTGAATAGGAAGCCTTCAGGTTTTAGCGGTAATTACGAGTGAGAAATGTAAGACTTCACTACCATATGGATAAGAAAATATTACTGTGTGAAAGTAAATAAAGATTAAATCTGATACACTATACCGTGTTCACACATACAGCGACTGATGTTGATAAAGCGATCAGAGATCATTCATTTTCAGTGAGAAAACAGGTGGGGATCAGATGAGCATGTGTCCAGTTGAGAAAAGTTGAACTTTATGCAAATACCGAGCGCATGTCATCCGTGACAAAGAGCACACTGCTTCTCCTTCATCTAAAATGATATGATGCCGATTTTTTGTTTAAATCAATTTGCAGAAGTGATTTGTTGTCAAGTAATATAATAATGATAAACATTATTACTATGGCAACCAGTAGTAGGAACACTGGAACTACTGGAGACTCAATAGTTCTCAATAGAGACTCAATTGCTCTGTGTGTGAAGATATTTTTACTGTTTAGAATTGTGACGTTGCCTTTTAAAACCAGAAACATGACTTTTGAGGCAAGTGAGAAGCTCTGCCCACATGGTGCAGAAGAGAACAAAATTCAGCACAGATTTTTAAGTACAGTACAGCTTGCTCAATGGAATTGGCAACAGCCAGGGTAATTTGCCCAGGTGAGGCAAAAAACAACATCCAATGAGAAAGAAAGATAAGCCTGTGTTCACTTAGTGTCAGCAGTAGCTACTGTACATGGCGACATTTTTCAGAAACAATATCATGCAAAAAGAGGCAGGATGTGGATGAGTCAAAGTAAGAATGTTGAAAGGAATGAACATTTTAGTGAAAAAAAAAAACACATGATGTTTACTTTTTCCTTGCTAAGCTGCTTGATGTGCTCACGGAGCTCCTGCAGTTGTGTTTGAGAGGGCATGCTGCCAGTGGGAATGTAGTAGGGTGTAGCACACAGCGTCACACACAGCTCCTCATCCTGCTGCGACAGATCGCTTAGCTCCCTCAGACGCTCGGCCTTTTCCTTCTGCAGAGCCTCCAGATGACAGCGCAGGTTCTTCTCCAGCTGAAGAACTGTCAGGTCTTCCTCTACCTGGAAAGGTTCGGCATGTAATAATTGCCACTCCACTGCCAAGCTCACTATAGACGGATTAATTAAATAATAATAATAATAATAAAGTATTTGCATAAATTCCTCAGTCAATGGTGAATCCAAGTGAAGCTCTAAACCAATTTAGAGTCAATTTAGCTGAGTTACGACTGGGCTGCAGCATTTCTGTGAGACTTTAAAGGGTCATAAATTAGGGATAGAAAATTATTTGCATATAATTATCAAATTTTAACTGGCTGCAGTTTAGCAATAAGGATCCTGAAAGTAGAACCTGGAAGTTTATAAAATTCTCTCTTATATCAGAACATCCCTATGTGTTTTAAATATGTAGAAATAATTGGTGTGTTTTATACATTTAACATCATCAGTTATAAAAAAAAATGTAAAGGGATTATTCATATGTAGAAAACCCATGAATATAAAAAAGGATACACACACACACACACACCATTCAATGCTTTTAGAAACAAAATATCAGATAAAACTACAGCTCTAACATATTTAATGCTGAGGACCAGAATTATTATTAATATAAATTTTAATAAATAAAAATATACCTCTTGTACATATGGGGGGAAAAAAATTTTTTGTTGTTGTTGTTAACAACCTTTATTTGTAGTAATTTTTTATTCATTTGGGAATTTCGTTTAGAAATGTTTGCAGATATAACAGGGACATTCTCAGTGAGAGCACCAAATCATAAATCAGGTCAATAATTTATGTAAAAGTACAATAGTAGCAACCTCAAAGTGATTTGAAAGTTAATCTACATTATATATTTTCCATTTAAAAATAAAAAATCCCGATAAACCTACTTTATATGGCTCCAGAGACAACTCGAGAGACAGCGTCTCCAACTGCTTCCGAGTCGTAATGATGCTGGTTTTGATGCGGTGTCTCAGTGACTCTTCTTCAGTGATCATGTCCTTCAAAAGGTCCTTCATGTAACAAGACAATTAACAAAAGTACATAAAAATAATAAAAACAAAAAGCACAGAGCACAACAAATGCTTCAATATATTTACCTCGATATATTTCTTAACAGTCTGCATCCTTTCGATCCTCTGATCCTCCATGATACCGATACTGTCCCAGATGTCCACCAGCTTCGCCATGGCATGATTGATATTGGTTACGAGCGAAGAAGCCAGGGTTTGACTGTAGGGTGAAAATAATTTAGAAGAGCCTCCGAACTTAGCAAATGACTGCTAACATTAATTGGTAAAATAATAGCTAAAACATAATAGACATAAATTCTTCTTAACACAACCTAATGTGATTCATGAGAACATAAAAATATTCGTAACAGAGAATAAATGTTTGTGTTCCTGTTACTGACACCTTTTTATCAAAAGTACTTTCAGTAACCTCTGACCTCAAGTTACGGTGGGTGCGAAAATGCAAGGCAGGAATACACCCTGGATGGGATGCCAGTCCATCTCAGGGCACCATGTGCACACATACACAAAAGCCAATGGTCAATTTATCTTAGCCATTTAATCTACTGGCATTGTGCAGAAGGAAACCAGAGAAAGGAAAGCCGGTGGAGGCAGTGTCATGCTTTGGGCAATGTTCTGATAGGAAACCTTGGGTCCTGCCATCCATGTGGATGTTACTTTGACACATACTACCTACATAAGCATTGTTACAGACCACGTATATCCTTTCATGGAAACAGTATTCCCTGATGGCTGTGGCCTCTTTCAGCAGGATAATGTGCAAAAACAGTTCATGAGTTTGAGATGTTGACCTGGCCTCCAAAATCCCCAGATCTCAATCCAATCCAGCATCTGTAGGATGTGCTGGACAAACTAGTCTAATCCATGGAGGCCCCACCTCGCGACTTACAGGACTTAAAGGATCTGCTGCTAACATCTTGGTGTCAGATACCACAGCACACCTTCAGGGATCTAGTGGAGTCCATGCCTCGGGCTGTTTTGTCAGCAAAAGGGGGACCAACACAATATTAGGCAGGTGGTCATAATGTTATGCCTGATCGGTGGATATAGCCAAACAATCTGCTATTAATTGGATTAATCTGACCAGAAAGACGTAACGTAGACACCTCAGTCGGTCTAACTAAGCAAATATAAGCGAAATCAAATTGAAAGGGGTGGTGTGGGTCTAAAATAATAATGGAAACAGGACCTTGTGCGCATGCGCCGCAGCTTGAGCGCGTGTAAACCTAACTAATACCTAGGATTAAAATATTCCTTAATGAAATCTTACTTTATTTTCTAGATAACGAAACATTCCGAACCAAAAAAAATCACTATAACAAAAGAACATCTGTTGAAATCAGACGAAATATTTGGTCAGTTTTTTTTTTATTTCAGTTCATCGTTAGTATTTAATTGCAGATAAAAAAAGACGGTTCTCTTAAATCTGAAGAGGGAAAATGTTTATCTGTCAAAAAAAGTCGTTGTTATATCTGTTTATAAAGGTAAAACATTCCAGTGTGTTGGGGAAAGTAGGTGTCTGTCATTTAGCATCATTACCGGATTACTGTTGTGGTTAAACAGCTTAAGTCTTACACAACTATCTATTAACACAAACATTAAAAACAGACCTTTTCCGGCTCCCCATCATTTTTCCTTCAGGCGTGCTCCACCTTTAAATAACCAGATTAGGAAAACTACTTAATTAAGAATAATCAAATATCCCGCTCGGAGCACAGACACCACAACCGCCACGTTTAAATTTGAATCGGATTTTCTTCATCTTTTAGCGCTTCCTGAAGCAAACAGTCTCGATACTGCCACCTAGCGGTCGGTCTCTCTCTCTCTCTCTCACACACACACACACACACACACACACACACCACAACAGTGTCTCACATGGATTACTACGTGTACTACATAGTGCGCTAGTATCCTATACAGTCTACTAGCATAGCTTATGCTTATTAGTAGCTATGTGGGAAATTAGCATTTGTTAAATTCTTACACGATATCCCTTATAGTTACCTCAGCAACAATGTTTTCACCCCCAAAATATGCTTAATAACATTTAGTAATTAATAATAGCACAATTAAAAATGAGATGGGGGAAAAAAAAGAGCCTGGGATAACATAGCAACTATCACAGCTAAATGCTAACACAAGCTTCCCCTTAAGCTTACATCTGAATAACTTTGAAATATTTAGGCGTGAACATATTTTATTTTATTTAATCGTCCTTTAACCAGTTTTTTTTTAAAAGTTGTAACCTTAATTTGTAAATAAAAGTCAAATTAACATTTAACATTTTGAAAGTGTTAACATATTAACACACTATAGCATTTTAGCCTTTTGACCTTGTAAGGTTTCAACATAATTAATAATTCAAGATAATTAATAGAAAATAATTGAATGTGATATAATTTAACCAACTATTTTAGTTATTAATAATATAAAAATTAAAAATAGTGAAATGAAATGGGGAAAATAAGAGCAACATTTCAGCAATCTCCCGGGATAACATAGCAACTATCACAGCTAAATGCTAACAAAAGCTTCCCTTAAGCTTACATCTGAATAACTTTTAAATATTTAGGTGTGAACATTTTTTTTTTTTTATTCAATCCTTTAACCAGTTGAAAAAAGTTTCAAAAACCTTGTATATAAAAAATCAAATTAACATAGTTAAAGTGTTAACATATTAACACACTATAGCATTTTAGCCTTTTGACCTTGTAAGGTTTCAACATTTAGAAAATAATAATTAAATGTAATATAATTTAATCAGCTCTTTTAGAGTGCTCTGTAAACCCAACACCATATTTGTTCACAAACTTTACCCAGTTCTAGTTTTAAGCACTGCATAAATAGTGGTATTTTGTTGTGTTTTACAAACCTAACAAGTGTAAATGAAAAATAGTACATGTATTTTTGAAGAATGCTAACATGCATTACATATTTTCAAAACTCTACTAAACCAGTCTATTTGAACCTTCAGACAATCAAGCTATTTATGTTTTTAAGTTGTCAGTTAGCAAGATTGTTCACAGAAAATTTAGCTAAGGTAGAGTTTTCAGACTAAAATTTAAAAGTACAGAAAATCTGTGGGTAGTAGGCATACTGGAAATATTGTATATACACCGTAGTCTGCCATTTAACCTTAACGTTAGTATCTTATATTAGTATCATTTGTGCTTGGTGTCTTTTGATGGACTGGATCGAGTTCCAACGAGGGTGTTTACTGTGTCACATAGGCTAAGAATCCACCGCAACCTTGACCAGGATGAAGAAGTTGCTGAAGATGAACAAATAAATGAATGTTTATTATCATGGTTTGTGGTTTGGGACATAATTATATTCTTGTTTCTGCTGCACAGGTCATATCATAATTACAGTAAGTAGCACTGTCTTTGGCACTGTCACTGGCATTGTCTAAAGCTGCAGTGACTGAAAAAATGTAAATCACAGGGTGTACAAGGTATTATTTTGATTATGGGTAGGTATGTATTTGGAATTCAGTCATTGTCTGGAATTTTCTGTGCCATCTAGCCCCTTTTATCACTAGAGGTTTATTTTTTTTTTCTTCTTCTATGGTAATATAACATTTATATTAATTTTTAATTTTTATTTGATTTATTTATTTATTTATTTATTATTTTTTTTTATTATAAATGCCTGCATTTGCAACGGGTAAAATAGAATGGGTTAAATTCACTGAACACTTTATTATGAACAAATGTACATCTACTCTTTCATGCAATTATCTAATCATGCAGCTTTGGGTAATAAAGTTAAAGACTATAAAGATTGATAGCCTCAGATTCTTGTTTGTGGCTGGCAGGAGCGGAGGTGGAAGCAGATGTGGTCTTCTCCTGTTGTAGCCCATCTGCCTCAAGGTTTATGTTAAATGTTGTGTGTTCTGAGATGATTTTCTGCTCACCACTGTTGTAATGAGTGATTGTTTATAGTTACTTTAACCTTAACCCCTAACCCTGACCTCTCTGATCACAACCTGCTTCCACCCACAGAACTGTCACTCAATGTTTTTTGTTTTTCACACAATTCTGTGTAATCTCTAGAGACTCTTGGGTGTAAAAATCCCAACAGATCAGCAGTTTATGAAATACACAAACAAGACTGTTTGGTATCAATATCCATGCCACAGATAAAGTCACAAAGATCATACTTTATCTCCACTGTGATGTTTAATGTAAACATTTACTGAAGCTCTTAACCTGTATCTGCATGGCTTTTTCTGCACTGAGCTGCTGCCACATGATTGGCTGATATAATGGCATGAATGTGCAGGTGCACCAATATTCCAAATAAACTGGACGGTAAGTGTAAAGGAGTAAATTTTTATTCAACCATGAAGAAAAGTGTATGCTATAAATGCTATAATGCTAAAAAAACAATAAAGATTCTGTCACGAGAAAATTACACGACACAAGCTGCTTCTTCAAGCTGAGACTATAAAATGATTAAAAAAAAAATAAAATACAATGCGTCAATCTATAACCAATTATTATTTGAAAGAATGTTATCACTGGCAAATTTCCATAGTGTAAGAGGAATATGTTATGTTATGGGAAAATTTGAACATAACAGTAAGTCTGCTTCATCACTCTACTGTGTTATTGATTATGTTCCTGTAACAGTATGCTTTGTTATGTTGTATTTTTTCAGTAACTCTCAGTCATGACTCTGCACAGGACTCCTGGCTACATCTTCTTTCAGAACAAGACGAGTCGTTTACACCATGCAAAGCTTGCTGTCAGTCGCTCTGTGTCTCATCACCTGTGGCTGTGTGATTTGCTCAGGAAAGTGACAGTGCTCAGCTGGAAAAACCCTCCCATTCCCCATATTTTTGTCTGAAAATCCACCATTTTTAAATCTTCAGTAAAACACACTGTCATAGCTTGTTAGCAGTAGTTTAGTTATGTAATATACGTCTAATGATGAGTTTTTGGATGCATATTTAGTATATACATACTTTTCTGTATTAGATCATTGACAAGCCAGAGAAAATTTGATTGGCCAGCTTCAGACGATGCTTATTGAAGAGTTCGGATACATTCTTTCAGATTCTAAGAATTCTAACAACGATATCCCCATAAATTTTAATATATCTTCTGGCCACCACATTACTTTATAATGATCTTTTACTTAAGGCTGTCCATGTAAATTCCTACAGACTTAAAAATAGTTCATTTCATTGTAACATCTGTATGTCAATAATGGTTAGATATCTTCAAATAAATATTGTATGTATTGTGCTGGAAAATCTGTAATCCCTTAATTATAGAGATTGTATAGTTATAAATTCTATAGTTCAAGTTCAAAGTTCAAGTTTCTGTTAAGTATAATTCAGCATATGAAACATGAGGAAAATCAGAAAGATAAGAAAAATCAATACTATTTATTAATACAAAAAAATTGGATTACATCTGTCACATTTATAAGAGCTGGTTAATGCTGTATTCACATCATATGGGAAAAACGTTCACTGCTAGTTTCCTGCTGAGAAACATTCACAACAACATTTGAGTAGCAATTTGAGGCTTTGGGAGCTTTGCTAACCCCGATTTCTCTATCCAAAGCCAGTGAGGGTGAGGGAATATACTACATACATGTTGTGCCTCCAATGAAATAAGGCATTTTTATATTTCATACAAAATCTTGTTATGAATTACAGGAAGTAGGGAGGTTGTAGGAAGGTTTGCACCTATTTAACATGAACACAACTGTATGCTAATGCCAACTAATGTTAGATAAACACTATAATGGAAATGCAGGAATTCTCTCAAGTTAGCACAAGTTTTCTTATTCTCCCACATGATGTGAATGTGGCATAAATACATTACAGTAACAATATCATTATTCCTTAGAGTATGTGAAAATGAGAAAAAAACTTAAGTATAAAAAATTGTTGTATTAATGTCGTCAGATTGCATTCTGCATTAGCTAATCATTTATGATGTACAAGGTTTCTAAAAAACATGATAATAGTATCCTATTGGGGTGAATTTAATGTCTTTTTGAGCATAAAATCAGGTTTCCCTTTACACAGGTGTATTGTTAACCGATGCTGCAGTGTCACTTGTAGCAAAAGAAACTGCACTATGTAGGTTGGGAAATAAGCGTGTTTGCATTTCTTTATCCTCAGACCCGAAGAAAGAACTTCGCCTCAAAGAATCTATGACTGTTGTGTTGCAACATGCCAGGATCATGTTTACACCAACATCTTTGTACTCTTTTATCACTCCTTTTAAGGTGTTAATACCTGTGGTGTCAATGAAAGGGACAGAAGAACAGTCAAGGATTATGGTGTGGAAATCCACTTCACTTGCTACCAGGCTTAGACTAACATCATTCTCTTTATCGGTCTGCTTTGCACTTCTGTTTTTAGCTTTTTTCTCCATTTTTTTCTGTCTGGTTCTTTCGATGAATGGCTCGAGTCCAACTGCTTTGAACAAAGACTTTAAGAAAAAGTCCTTGTTTGCATAGTAAAGTGGAGCCTGAAAGCGAAATATCTTCACTTTTGGAATGATCTCAAGGTTGTCATAGTCATTCATGTCCTCATAGTAAGTAGTATTCTCGATTTTTCCCAGTAGTGAAGCCTTGGGATATTGGGTTTGCGCCAAGACGCACAACATGGAGAAGACTACTCCAATCACGAGACCGATCTCTACACTGATCAAAGCACTTGAAGACATGGCCACCATCCAGACAACTGCATCAATTTTGCTAAGGCGCCAAAGCCTGGGCAAGTCTCTGAATTTCCTTAGGGCCCCCCTCAGACTGACAATAATGATGCAGGCAAGG
Organism: Hemibagrus wyckioides; assembly: GCF_019097595.1. NCBI lineage: Eukaryota > Metazoa > Chordata > Actinopteri > Siluriformes > Bagridae > Hemibagrus > Hemibagrus wyckioides. Next base: position 12,613,886 of record NC_080727.1, read on the forward strand.
ACACACTTCTGCAGGGAGAAGAAGAACGGAGCTAAAAACAAAAGGACCAAAAGCACAACTAAAGCGCTCACCACGCTAGAAACTTGTGTTCGGCAACCTGTCGAGTCTTTCACCATAGTCTTGGCAAGCGCAGCACTTGTGGTGAAAGAGTGGAAAAATGATGGGATGATGTTACAAAAGCCAATTGCCAACATCTCCTGGTTTGGTCTGACGGTGTAGCCATTCTTCTTTGCGAACATCTCTGACAAGGAGACAGTAAAGGCAAAACTGATCACAGCCAATGGGATGGCATCAATTGCGACCCTTGGTATTAGACTGAAATTCGGAACCTTTGGGGGAATGAAACCAGTTGGAATGGCACCTGAGATGCTTGAGTTGTACTGACCGTTCAGATCAGCAAAGTGGGAAATCACTGTTGCTAAGGCCACTACTACCAGTTCTGTAGGCAGAGGTATCTTCAGACGGTCCTTGTACCGGTCCTGGAGCTCTTTCCCCAGGAGTAGAACAGTGATACAAATTGCACTTGTAATCATATCACAGAAGTTGGTCTTATGTATATTCTTGAAAATGTTGATCCAAGTCACAACAACGGTTCCGTAACCCTGATGCCGAGGGATTTTCAGGCCCACCAAATACTTCACCTGGACTGTCAGAATGGTGCATGAGGCACCGGTGGCGAAGCCGTCCAGCATTGGAGCGGAGAGATAAACTGAAACAAACCCAAGCCTGAACACAGCCATCAGGACCTGAAAGGCGAATAACACACCAGTTTCCCAAAAGTGGGGCAACATATTTATATGTATTTGTACAATTTGGAGAAAGGCATACCTGATAAAATCCAGCAAGGAATGTTAAAACTGCTGCAATGCTGATCGCATAGCACTCCTTTCCACACTCCATGCCGAAGGCCCCCATGGTGAAATTGGCCGCTGTATCCTGGTGCTCTTCAGTGCCGTTCCATCCAACATCCAAGGAGCTTCGCTTACTGTCCTCACCCAAATCAAACCCTGCTAAATAGACTTCTCTGTCCACGACTTGTCCTACCATTAAACTCATGAGGCTGAAGATACCCACAGATACATGCCTGGATGTTCCCAAAATGAAGTAAATGATATTTGCAAAAAAGGATGTGTACAACCCGTAAATTGGCTCCAAGCCTGCAAGTAGGCAGTAAGCGATGGCTTGAGGCACTAAAATAATCCCCACTATAAGCCCGGACATTATGTCACCCCAGACATATTCCTTTATCTTGTATTTTGGCAGCCAGCGCACAACAGGGAAGAAGTCTATTAATGTTCTTTTCACTCTGGGCAGAGAACAAGATAGTTGACGGAGCAGTTTGCTCTTAATGATCTCTACTGGTCCCTTCTTTGGATGAACCTTGCGTTCCAGCTGGTACGTGTATTGAGGCTTTGCATCCTCCATGTCTTCTAATGCTGTCACCGTGTGCCAATGAGGTTATTAATCCTATCTGCTGAAGAAGAAAAAACAGTAAATTTGTTTATTCACAGTTGTTCTGCATCCAGTTAACCATTTAATTAAAGTTACCTGACTAGGAAACTAACAAAATTGAGTTTTCGGTAAGATAAAGTCATAATCACACAACTGAAAGTAATAATAAGAGAGGGACTAGTGCAAGAGAAACTGCAAAATCTTAAAGTGGTGTTCTTGTACATTCTTGTGTAATTATTTGCTAAGGAAACATTTTTTCTGGTTTTCATGTACCTCTTACTATATGAAAACCAAGTTTTCATATTGTAACAGGTACATGAAAACCAGGAAAACGTTTCTGTTTAACTCTACATGAGTATCAATTTAGGAATAGGTTACATAAGTGGCCCCAATTGTTTGTTTTAATTATAAGGCTAGATGTGATGGTTTTATGATAGTAAACTAAACAGATGGTCTTATGATAGGATACCAAAAAAGATAAATTACACAAAATAAAGACTCAAACACAGAAGGTTAGATGAGGATTGAAATCTGAAAATTTTTTACTCTTAACAGAGTTTGTTCAGCATAACCCTAACACAGGGATCATTTCTACAGTGTACAACCATCTATCCACAGCACAGTAGGAATTTATAGAGGGCAACATTAACTCATTCCTGTCATCAGCCACTGACCAGAAACCTCCTTTAGTGCCCTGATTTGAACTAGTGCATTAAAAGACATTATTATTGTTCTGTCTGTAGGTTCATTCTGGTAAAAATAATACTCAAATTCTTTGCAAACATCAAAGTATAATTCCTTTTCCGAATAAATACTCTAGTAGGTTGAAGTACAACTTTAAATTCTTCACACAAGATAAAGTAGAAAAGTCTAAACTTGACTTAAAGTACAAATGTAACAATGCATGAAAAAGTTGCAAAAAAGCTGTCTGATTTCAGCTCACACACTGAGTTTAGTTACTGATGGTAAATTAGTACAGGAACTTGGAAAAACATTAACTTAATCAAACTAACAACTTCTTTAATCCTAATCTTTCAAACATTAGCTAGGTAGATAATACATCCAATGCTACAAAATAGCCGAATCTACTCTCAAGATGTTGAAGATTTTATGCTCACCTGGATCATCCTGCTTTATTCTTTCACTTTAGAGCACTTTAAGCTTACATACAGGAGATAAATGAATTAATGCAATAATTTGGTAAAAAAAAAAAAAAAAGTTGATATCATTTCCCCAGACACCAAAGAAATGTTTGATTCTAGACTGGGGCTATAAGACTAATGTAAGGCTGTGTCTCACTCAGACTATTTTCTGTAAATATCTGTTCCAACCACATGCAGAATTGTGTAAACCTGAGTGTGTGTGTGTGTTTTAAACTGAACTGATCTACTAAGTAAACAGTACCCCAGATAACTAGTTCCTACAGGAGATGAAAGATGTTCTGTTTGAGTATGTAGATTACCAAAAGGCATTCACTTGCACCCTGGTACACATGTTTAAGCACAGGAGAATAAACAGTGCTGTGGTTTTGAATTGATTAAAGCAAGTAGAGAAGAGCTGATGTGCTTTTCCTTCCTGTAAAAAAAAGTAAACATACAGAACCCCAAGCTACCAGGGGATTTGAGATGTGGGTAACAAATGAAGGTAAGGCAGAGCTGTTTATTTGCTTACATGTATCCCAAAATTTATGGAAGGAGTCTCCAGTGTCAATAATTTTTCAACAGTTAGAAAGTATCTAACATGAGAAAATCTGTATTATCCTACATATTTTGTATGTTTTCTTTGTCTTATTAACTGAGAGAGAGAGAGAGAGAGAGAGGAGAGAGGAGAGAGAGGCTGATGAAAGGCTGGAATTGCTGTAATAAGTATTTTTTATCTCTTTACAGTTTGATATAATGCTGTAGAAAGCTTGACTCAAGTTCATTTCAGTCATCACTGAATGTTATAGCAGCTATAAACATTCATTCCCTCACCAGCCTTTCTTTTTCTCTCTCAGCCCATTTTTATATTCATTCATGTATAATTAAGCTACACAAGTCTCTGTGAATGAGCCGTTACTATAGACATGAGAATATTTTAGAACAAGTACATAAATATAAAGTATAAATCTGTTATTTGCAGCTGAGACACATTCACAGCTGGTGTAATAAAAAATAATAGATTGAAACACCTTCTGCCAAACAGAATGTGTATGAAATGTTGAGTAATTTACTGAATAATGTTACTGTCTTGAACCTTAATATAAAGCGTTACTGAAGGCATTGAAAGTAGGTGTGAACCCAAACTCTATAATCCAGAGGATAAAATATTAGAAAGCATTTGTTTTTTTTTTGGCTGAAGTTATGATAATCCAAAATGAAATGAAGAATGTAGAAATCTACAGGAAATACAAAGCTACTCACCAGAATAACACAGGTTAAAGACTAAAATCCAACCTCTTTCCTACTCTTTCTTTCTAATATAAATGTCTTGTGGCTCAGAGTGCGTGCGGTTTTAGCATGTTGTCACAGCCCACGAGACTGAAAGACAGCTACTCAATAAATACTGCCTGGTTTTATAGGCTGCAAACACATGGGGTGGAGCTGCAAGTGTTCTCAAGTCCTCCATTGAGCAATATCAGCAGGATAAGGGCAAAGTGTGCAGAAAGTCCATTTTCTCCAAACTGTGCTCATGCATGAGGTGTCTGGGTATATAAGACAGTAAGTCCCCGAAAACATAGACCTCAGCTTCTCAATCTAATCACCTGCTATGTAGGTTTTTGTGATTCATTACATTAGTCATACCTACTTGTTTCTTACAGGACATTACTCATGTCTGTGCTCTGAATTAGTACATCAAGAGTGAGATTTGAAAAACAAAAACATTGTCATCTCAGAGTTTATTGTTCATTGGAAATAAAATATACATTTTTAAAAATGCATTATGTTTCAAAAAATGACTCAGACAGAAAGTGTCTGTTAAAATGTAGTTCAGATGAGACCAAGTAATCTAGTGTTTTAGACTTGACAGACATTTGGGTAGAGATACTAGCAACTCATGGAAAGTTCATACCTAAAAAACAAAATTCATTACAAAAAAGTAAATATAAAGGATTTATTCCACCTGAACATGAAAAACTTTTTCAGTGCTTTAGGAGATAAATCTAGTAACATGACAATAATGTAGTAACATGACAAACTCTCTCTCTCTCTCTCTCTCTCTCTCTCTGTGTGTATGAAAATTTTATTGATTTAAAGAGAGACTGGTGAGGGAATGACTTTGAGTTTATAGCTGTTGTAAAAGGAACTAAATAGTTTTATGGAGTTTCATGATTAAAAAAAAATCATTATTTTTAAAATGATTGTAGTATAAGATCTTCTTCTTCTTCTTTTCCCTTTAGGGGTCGCCACAGCGAATCATCTCTCTCCACCTATCCCTATCTTCTGCATCCTCAACACTTGCACCCACTAGCTTCATATCCTCATTTATTACATCCATATACCTCTTCTTTGGCCTTCCTCTTTGCTTCCTGCCTGGCAGCTCCATGTCCAGCATTCTCCTACCGATATAGATTGTAGTATAAGATGACTAAAAATATCACCAACTGTATTTTCCTCTTCTAAAAAAAATACAGTAAACACTGTGGTTACGATATCCAAACAAGAAGATATGCCTCATGATAAACTCTTTGAAAAAAGATTTCTTCAAGGCTAGGTAAAAGTTCTTAGCTTTCTGAAAGGGTTCTCAGAAAGCTTTCTCCACCCCAGTGTAGGACATCTAAATAACTGTTAACAGCTCTAAGCATTAAATGTGTAGGTCAGCTATCACCAAACACATCATACAGTTTCCCCAGGCTGCCGTTAAAAAAATGTGCACAAATTAGTAGTCACTGTGAAGTGGCTGGATTTCTTTTAAACCTCATACAAAGCTAAATCTGAATTGCTGAGATCGTGTTGATGTGAAGAAAAGCATTCATGACCTCCAGACTGGACAATTGTAATGCATTATGCGGTGGTTGTCCTTCATCCTCAATAAACAAGCTACAGTTAGTCCAGAATACAGCTGCCAGAGTTCTTACCAGATCAAGAAAATATGATCATATAACCCCAATATTATCATCCCTGGCTACCTGTTAAGTTTAATTTGATTTAATTGATTAAAAACTACCACTACTTACGTTCAAGGCTCTAAATGGTATCTAATGTATCTAGTGTGTCTTCTGACACACTACAATCCACCACGTTCTTTAAGATCACAAAACTCCAGACTTCTGGTAGTTCCCAAAATATTAAAGTCTACAAAAGGAGGTAGAGCGTTTTCGTATTTAGCTCCTAAACTTTGGAATAGCCTTCCTGACAGTGACTTTATCCTGGCATACACATAATTCATCCCATAACCTTGTACTCCAGTACATCTGATTAAATGCACATTATCATCTAGTTCTGCTAATATTATGAACAGCAGCTACGCTAATTCCTTTCTACCTGTTCCTTTTTTTCTACCCATCCCGAGGTATCTGGAGATTGTGCCAGCTCCAGTAGACAGAGGCCAACCCTGTGAGGATCCTGAGGCATCCAGAGATGGACCAGCTTCAGGTTCTGCTTTTGTGTATATCAAAGCAAGGCTGCCAGCCCAATTTGGATCCTTCATGGATTTGTACTTTGAGTGAGATGAGTGCATTTAGAATAGGGGTTCTGTTGTGTGGACAAGTGGGTGTATTTTAACCTCATAAACGGAATAGCTTGGTTTGGCTGGATAGCTTTAATACTGAGTCGACATAAAAGCCAAATTTTCATCAGATTTATTTAGTGAATTTCTGATGTGTCAGAGAAATGATTGGTCGTGTCCCAGAAATAGAAATGGTTAATAGAATGCCATACGTTTGCACTGGTTTCTGAGCTGGTTTTGTTTCTGAAGAAGGCTTCCATTGTCAACTGACTGAAAAATATTCCTGCATATTCACCCTTCCTACTATTCAGTTTAAAAATATACAAGAAGTGTTTTGATCTAAGAAACTCACCATGAGTCATATTTAGGATAACAGCTGAGAACCAACATAATAACATGGTGGTTAATATGCAAAGGCATGTCAACAAACTAAGCTTGAATGGGTAAGTGAGAAAGCAGCTCCACATTTCCATTCACAACATCACATCCCTGATCCGACTGCTCACATGCCCAGAAAGCTTTAAATACATTAACACGTGTAATTCACAATGCTTGCTTTAAGCTGAGACAGAAAGAGCAACTCACGCATATTCTATCTGAGAGCCAGTGCAGTGGAGAGAGGATATATGCCATGCATTTCTCCTAGCCATGACTTCCTGGTATGGAGCAGCTCACTCTGTATGCTTTGAATGGGACAAAGGATGATGGGAAAAAATGTCGCGCCTTACAGAGCTCTCTGTCTCGACAGCCAATCCTGGACAGATAGAGGGGGCAGGGGGAGATGTGGTCCCTCAGTCTTCCGATCACCATGGAAACAGTGCCTCCTCTGGCTGGGAAACCTCTGAATGGACGTCTCTGTTGAAGATACAAGAATTACACAAGACATTTATTTGCTAACTGTACATGCAAAGTTTCATTAGGAATAATAAAAAATAAAAAAGCCTGTCAGATTACATGCATGTCCAGTTCTTATCTTAATAACTGTTACTACTATCAGGATCTCTTTTTTTTATTAGACTTTATTTTTAGAATTCAATACACTGACAATTGAGCTAAATAACAATTATAATATGTACACTATATAATCAAAAGTATGCAGACATCTGACCGTTGCTTGTTAAACACTCTATTGCAAAGTCATTTATATGGCTTTTCCCCTTTTCTGCGCCACTCTTCTGGGAAAACTTTCCAGGAGCTTTTGAACCTTGGCTGGGGCTTGGTTTTTCTCTCATAGATACTAGAGCATTAGGGAGGTTAGGCACTGATGTCAGATAGGAATGGCCTGGCACTCAGTTCATGCAGTTCATGTGAGTTCATTCCAAAGGTGAAGCTGAGGTCAGGACTCTGTAAAAGCACTCAAGTTCTTCCGCTACAACCATATTCTTATAGACCTTGCTTTGTTCACAGGTTCATTGTCAAGCTGAGGCCCGCTATTACATATACAGTAGTTTGCATTAGAAAATATGTTTCTGTCATCAAAACATGATTTCAGTGCCTTATACTGAACTTCATGTAAACAAGTTCAGGACTTTGAAAATTCATAATCAAATCATGTTGGATGTATGATTTTGTTAACGTAACATTACAGTCATATGGAACCATTGTCAGGTGTTCACATACTTTTGGCCACATTGTGCATAACTAGCAATTTAACTTATGCTAAGTAGATTTCTGTATTTGACAAAAATAAATCAAGTGTTAACAGAACAAAACAGTAAATACCAAAAGTGTTCAGTAATAAATACAGATCTTTACATTAAAGCATTTTAAGTGATTGTAACTGATGTAATGTAATTTCAATGACTGCATCCATAGCCACTGGATATTTATTTATTTAGTCAAGAGTCAAGAAGCTTTTATTGTCATTTCAACTAAATATAGCTGATATATGTCAAATATGAAATTTATACAGGATTACACTTCAATTTCACACATTATGAACAATGTCAATTGACAATGTTCCTAAATCTCATCTTATTTTTTACACTACCCCATAGAGTAGAAACTGTAGAAACGTGATGTGTACCAGTACATTCTGGGTTTTTATTTTTTTTACATTGACGCCAACTAAAAAGGGATACAAAAAAAGTTATAATTTAATACAAAGCCAAGTTTATGTAGCTTATAAGTTACTTATAAGTACTTGGGATAGCTTTGTCTCATGTCTCAGATGTAGCCAGAACAAAGTGTTTCTGCATGTTGCTACACTTGCATGCAAAAGTTTGTGCACATCTTGCCGAATCACATATTTCAAATTTCAAATAAACTAACATACGCTCTACAGCAGTAAAATAACATTTTCCGCAAATGTTAATGTGACAAATATATACATACACTTCAATTATGAAATACATGCATAAGAATATACAAAAATATGGAATCCCTTCCAGCCCATAATTTCCATTCTCCAAAATGTCATTAATAAATAATAGTTAAGGGGAATTGTAGAAGTCAAGGCAACATCTGGATGAGCATATGCTGGCCAGAAAGGCAAAGCAAAACCCCTTATAGGTCTAAGGACCTACTGGAAAGTTTAACTGACACAGGAGAGGTGTTGCACTGCTCTGTACAGCGTCGCATGCACAAACATGACCTGTAAGGAAGAGTCAACAGAAGGAAATGTTCCTGCAAGCTCATCACAAAGGTCAGCGTCTGAATATAGAAAACAAGTGCTGTGGACTAATAAAGTGAAAATGGAACTACAATCACCAAAGAAAAAGGAGCATGACAGGAACACCTTGCCAACTGTGTGAACCTATTACGCTTTGGGGTTGTGTGGCAGGAAACACACAGTAGCACATGAAGCACTCTGTGAGTAGATGGAAGAATGGACTCGGAAGCAAATGTAAGAGTCAAGACACTGAAGCAGACTTTGATAACAAGACAGTTAATTAAAACATGTCTCAGAATCGACTGTAGTCTAGTTCAAGGAATGCATACTGAAAGTTTTGGGATGTCCCTCACAGTTTCTGAAATTGAAAATCATTAAAAATCTGTGTATACGCCACTCTTAAACATGCTGTGCGTGCAACATCAGCCGAGAATCTCAGAACTATGAGTGTTCTGCAGGAAAGTCTGGGTAAATATTCAACAAGAATAGAGAGACTCCTAACTGACTACCAAAACTATTTACAGGTGCTGTTACCCTGTACTGACTTAGCATGGGATCACTGCTTTGTTCAATATTTTTTAGTATTTCTGAAGTTAATTAAATATAAAATAACTAAATTAATATTTGTAAAAGAATTCTGTAACTTTTATTTGTATTTTTTCTTACAAATCTGGTTAATGTTTCATTTTCTCGTAATATGTGTGGTTACTTAATGTTTTATTAGATGGTAGTGAATTTGTGTCCAAGTGCAAGGGTTAGGAGATAAGAACATCGATGATCTACTGTTGCTCGAATTTCTGAAGAAGTTAATGCTGGTTCTGATAAAAAGGTTTCAGAATACACAGTGCATGACGGGTCAGGGCTGTTCTGGCAGCAAAAGGGGGACCAACACAGTATTAGGCAGGTGGTCATAAGGTTATGCCTGGTCAGTGTATATAGTCTGTGTCTCTGAAGCAATAATGTAACATTTATTACCTGTATTTTGTGTAAAATAAGTGGAAATTAAATGTTCAGGTATCATCAACTGTTACACACTACAAAGTTTCCAGAGAATCCAGACAGTGATACTTCCATATACACAGAACATACAGTCTCTCTGAAATGGCTTAGTGGTTGGCACATTTGTCTCACACCTCCAGGGTTGGGGGTTTGATTCCAAATTTTAAATAAGCTAACGTACGCTCTACAGCAGTAAAATAACATTTTCTGCAAATGTTAAAGCGTCAAATACATATATATATATATATATATACACACTATATTGCCAAAAGTATTCGCTCACCCATCCAAATAATCAGAATCAGGTGTTCCAATCACTTCCATGGCCACAGGTGTATAAAATCAAGCACCTAGGCATGCAGACTGTTTTTACAAACATTTGTGAAAGAATGGGTTGCTCTCAGGAGCTCAGTGAATTCCAGCGTGGAACTGTGATAGGATGCCACCTGTGCAACAAATCCAGTCGTGAAATTTCCTCGCTCCTAAATATTCCACAGTCAACTGTCAGCTGTATTATAAGAACGTGGAAGTGTTTGGGAACGGCAGCAACTCAGCCACGAAGTGGTAGGCCACGTAAACTGACGGAGCGGGGTCAGCGGATGCTGAGGCGCATAGTGCGAAGAGATCGCCAACTTTCTGCAGAGTCAATCGCTACAGACCTCCAAACTTCATGTGGCCTTCAGATTAGCTCAAGAACAGTGCGCAGAGAGCTTCATGGAATGGGTTTCCATGGCCAAGCAGCTGCATCCAAGCCATACATCACCAAGTGCAATGCAAAGCATCGGATGCAGCGGTGTAAAGCACACCGCCACTGGACTCTAGAGCAGTGGAGACGCGTTCTCTGGAGTGACGAATCGCGCTTCTCCATCTGGCAATCTGATGGACGAGTCTGGGTTTGGCGGTTGCCAGGAGAACGGTACTTGTCTGACTGCATTGTGCCAAGTGTAAAGTTTGGTGGAGGGGGGATTATGGTGTGGGGTTGTTTTTCAGGAGCTGGGCTCGGCCCCTTAGTTCCAGTGAAAGGAACTCTGAATGCTTCAGCATACCAAGAAATTTTGGACAATTCCATGCTCCCAACTTTGTGGGAACAGTTTGGAGCTGGCCCCTTCCTCTTCCAACATGACTGTGCACCAGTGCACAAAGCAAGGTCCATAAAGACATGGATGACAGAGTCTGGTGTGGATGAACTTGACTGGCCTGCACAGAGTCCTGTCCTCAACCCGATAGAACACCTTTGGGATGAATTAGAGCGGAGACTGAGAGCCAGGCCTTCTCGTCCAACATCAGTGTGTGACCTCACAAATGCGCTTCTGGAAGAATGGTCAAAAATTCCCATAAACACACTCCTAAACCTTGTGGACAGCCTTCCCAGAAGAGTTGAAGCTGTTATAGCTGCAAAGGGTGGACCGACGTCATATTGAACACTATGGATTAGGAATGGGATGTCACTTAAGTTCATATGCGAGTCAAGGCAGGTGAGCGAATACTTTTGGCAATATAGTGTGTATATATATATATATATATATATATATATATATATATATATATATATATATATATATATATATATATATATACATACTGTTTAATTATGAAAAAATTCATGCATTCTCCGAAATGTCAGTAATAAATAACATTTAAGGGGAAGTCAAGGCAACATCTGGATGAGCGTATGCTGGCCAGAAAGGCAAAGCAAAACCCCTTATAGGTCTAAGGACCTACTGGAAAGTTTAGCTGACACAGGAGAGGTGTTGTACTGCTCTGTATAGCGTTTTGGGATGGCCCTCACAGTTTCTGGAATTGAAAATCATTGAAAATCTGTGTATACGCCACTCTTAAACATGCTGTGCGTGCAACATCAGCCGAGAATCTCAGAACTATGAGTGTTCTGCAAGGAAGTCTAGGTAAATATTTAACAAGAATAGAGAGACTCCTAACTGACTACCAAAACTATTTACAGGTGCTGTTACCCTGTACTGACTTAGCACGGGATCACTGCTTTGTTCAATATTTTTTACTATTTTTGAAGTTAGTTAATTATAAAATAACTAAATTAATATTTGTAAAAAAATTCTGTAACTTTTATTTGTATTTTGGCTTACAAATCTGGTTAATGTTTCATTTTCTTGTAATATGTGTGGTTACTTAATGTTTTATTAGATGGTAGTGAATTTGTGTCCAAGTGCAAGGGTTAGGAGATAAGAACATCGATGCTAGAAAAGGAAATGAACTGAGACATATGTACAGACTCATGTGTAAAGCTGCATTTATTACTACTTGGAAGATTGATTACCTGATTATCTGATCTTACTCTTGGGAGAATTCATTACTATAACTTCTAGTTACATAATTACTATAACTTCTGTATATTTCCTCATCATGGCACCTGTTAGTGGGTGGAATATATTAGGCAGCAAGTGAACATTTTTTCCTCAAAGTTGATGTGTTAGAACTTTATGTTATTAGGTTGCATTTTATGTAGCTAGGACAACTCCTTTCTGTCCTTAGCTCTGTGTTATTTTGTTGCTATGTTGTTTTATGTAGCACCAGGGTCCTGGAGAAACGTTGTCTCATTTTACCGTGTACTGCGTCAGCTATATATGGTTGAAATAACAATAAATGCTTCTTGACCTGACTCTTGAGTTGGATCATTTAGTAGCTAGGGGATTTTTAAAATGATTAAACACTTAAAAGTCATTAGACTCAAACAAGCTGTATATAGAACATCTAAAAAAGGTTGGCTAAGAAATCATTTAAGAGCTACAACAGCGATAACAAGCTACTCACTGTTAAAAATTGTCCTGTTAAAAAACAGTAAGTTACTGGCAGCACAATTGCCAGCAAGTTACTGTTAAATTAACAGTGTCTTGCTGTTGTTGAAATTTACAGTTTGTTACTGTTTTTGGAAATACAGCATAAAGCTGTTATTTTCTACATTAACAGTAAACTACTGTCAAAAGCATTAACAGTTAATGTTTATTTGCACTTTTTTATTTACTGTAAACTACAAATGTTATTATACTGAGAAATGGTCTGCTAAAAAAATTATTTATGTTTTTAGATATTTCTTTGATTTTTTTTTTGTTTTTGATTTTTTAATTTAAAATAAATTATTTAATTTATTATAATAATAAAAACATGTTTAATACAATTTACAAATGAAGCCTTTAAAACATTTACATTTTTTTTTACAAACATTTTTTTAAACATTTAACACAATGCAGTATAACTTCAAAACATGCTTTATTACAACTTTGAAAAACTTGACAAACAAAAGACACTTTAATCATAAGATATTCTGAAAATTAGTGGCTGTGGCAAAGCAAGTGGAATGTCTAAATAAACTTAAGCTTTAGAACTTAAGCTTCTGTTTAACTGAATAAACAAAACATTTACATAACATTAGAAAAAACTAAATGAGTGACTGAGAACCACTTAGTGAATAGGAATTACTGAATTATTAGTAAATAGGAATTACTGAATGAAGGAAGAATGAAATCAAAATTTAAATAAAAGCATGTTTATGTCGTGTATGTGTAAGGTATGTGTGTGGTATGTCAGTGAATGAGTGGGTTCACTTATATGAAGTCCCACTCAAAGTCCATTAGTTTTTTTAAGTGAACTGGCAACCCAAGTGTTGACTGATTTCTTTTTGTGGGCGACCTTCCCTGTCTGCTTTGACAGGACTTGTCCACCCTTGGTGCCTTTTTTCGGGATTTATACCAATGAAGCGCCTGAAAAACAAATGCATACGTTCAGAATTAGTGTGGGTAAAAGTTTACATAACGAGAATGTGAAGAGAAATGAATATTTGAATCTAAACATCTAACGAATTCCAACGTGCATGCAGGCTCAGCTTGGTACTCCACATTGAAATTGTAGTAAGTCGAAAAGACAGCAGCAAGCCCAGACTGAAAACTTGGCTGGATGCCCTCACAGATTATTTGCCCCTCAAAACTGATCATCCATTTATCCATGCAGCTTCCTGGTTTTTCACCTAAAACATTCCAAAGAAAAAACAATGTCAGTAGTCACGTAACATTCATTTTCTACTGCCAGATTGCAAATGAATGCAAGGGAAACTGAAATCATTTTACTTAGTCACAGAGCCCTGTTACTTGAATATAATAAATGCATTTCAAAATGTTGATTGTGGACTAGTCTGGACAGACACTGAAGTCAACACTTGTATATGCTGTGTTTTGTGAAATTGTTATTGCAATTTTTATGACTTATTTAACTCAATATTTTTGCAAATCCATGGTAAATGGAAACTCAAACGTGCTAGCCTGACAGACAAGAAACCTCATTTGTTCTCACATGTCAAGCAAGCATGTTTGAGTTTATTTGCTCTATGTATGCTCAATGATGAATATTTATACATGAATAAACAAAATGAAATTCATACATTTAAAATAACTTCATAAACTTTTTGAAGCATCAAAGGTTTTTTTGGACTTTCAATTGAAGAACAAAAATAATGAAAGAATTTTAATAATATATGCATTTGCTTTCCAAAGATGAATGAAAGTTTTGAAAGAGAAGTTCACTTGCAGAACAAAAATCTACAGATAATCCCCTCACCCCCTGGTCATCCAAGATGTTCATGTCTTTCTTTCTGCAGTCGTAAAGAAATGATGTTTTCTGAGGAAAACATTTCAGGTTTTTTCTCCATATAGTGGACTTCTATGGTGCGCATGAGTTTGAACTTCCTGAATGCAGATTAAATGGGGCTCTAAACCTCCATCCCAGCCCAGGAAGAAAGCTCTTAACTAGCAAAATGATTGGTTATAATTTAAAAATTACAATTTAAATATTTTTTAACCTCAAATGTTCGTCTTGTCTAACTCTGCATGTACTGTGTATTCCGGTTCAAGACAGTTAGGGTATGTCAAAAAACTCCTCCAACTTCAAAATCGTCCTACAAACTCGTGGGCACCATAGAAGTCCACTATATAGAAAGAGATCCTGAAATGTTTTCCTCAAAAAACAATTTTTTTTACGACTGAAAAAAGAAAGACAAGGGGGTAAGTAAATTATCAGTATCAGTCGAGGAGTTGCAAGTAGTTCAAGTGTCCTTTCTATAACAGACAACATGGCATGCAAGGTGTACTGCAGGGTACAAATGTGATCTTGGCACCACCATGAAGATGTGATTTCAAACCTGCTAATTTTGCGAACTTCCTGTTACAGTCCTGGATGTAACAATGAAGAAACAAATTAGGGGTATTGCTGTGAATCCTCATGTGCTTCACACAGGCCACTGGAGTACTACATTGCTGCCCACATAACTGACACACAAACATGCTGACAAGTCAAAATGGACAGTCTTTGAGCATTAAAAAGTTAACTCAAAAAATCTCAACAACAACAAAAAATCTCCAACAAAATCAAAAGTAACATTGCAATACAAACAAACATACAAAACACTAAAATTTTGAACAGGAATTATTCTTACTGAGTATTCTATCACTTAACTTATTCTATCAAACTTGAATCCAAGCAATCCAAAATACAGCCAACATTAAAGAAACAAAAGAAAAACTCCCCTCAGAATAATTATGTACTAATTAGAACAAGCTTACCCAAATTTGCAAGCAGAACATTACTGAAATAAATGTTTTGTCTAATATACATTGAAGGTATATTAGGCAATAAATGAAAAGATAGCAAGTTCAAATCAGCAAGCGAGATGATGATAATTTCAGCATGCTACAACATCAATCTGACTTCGATGCTACAGTATTTAAAGGCTTACTTTGCAGAAGAGATTATATTATCATGTTTATTTGAACTTACCTGGTATTCGAGAAATTCTGAATCAAATCCAGCTCCACTCTATGATGCCGTTGGCACGTTACGGGTTTAGCACTGAAATGAACGTAAAACAGTTACACAATTACCATCCACAATTATTACAGTTATTTGCAATTGCAAACGTTTATTCTGTGTAAAGGGAGCAAGACAAATGTGCACTCACCGGTTAAGTCATAGGATGAAGACGGATGAAAATCCACATGCTCGCTTTCTGTTCCCAAAATACTGTTAAGTACTGTTTTCTTTCCTTCATGCAATAAATACGGTAAAATACCGTAATATTTTGTCTGCGTCATTTCACCAACCGTAAAAAAACAGTAATGCACTGCTTTTGAACATAACAGGATTATACTGTTAAAATTCTGCCGTAAATTAACAGCAATTTTTAAGAGTGTATATTTGTGGACAAAGTTGGCTGAAAAATTTCTAGTATTTATTTTTTATTTATTACCTTATTAGCTATATTTGTGAATACTACTGGAAGTTGTAAAATTCATTGGGATGAATAAAGTATCTATCTATCTATCTATCTATCTATCTATCTATCTATCTATCTATCTATCTATCTATCTATATTATATTATATTATATTATATTATATTATATTATATTATATAGGTGCATTACTATTATGGGAACAATAATCTTATTATAGAGGTATACTACAGCTATGTTAAATGCCATAGAGGTGACAAAGTAAAGGAAAGAAAATTCAGTGGCTCAAGTTTTTCATATGAGAGTTGGGCTGAAATGTTATTTTAAATAGAAGGAACTGTGTCTGATCTGTGTGACATCCATCCAAAAACCTCTGAAAATGCATATTTAATGCACTGGTTCTGTTCTTCTTTGCTAATGTGAAGTGGTCGTTGTTGTAGATTGAACAATGCACAGGATTAAATGCTTCACATGCTTCTTTTGAGACCTTTTTTGGACGGTTACCCTTTAATCAGTCTTAAGTGCCTTGTCCAGTGGTGCATGCTTGTTTGAGTGTGACATGTTAGTAAAACACACTGTTAATGTATACTGTCTGAGTGAACTTTCGCATATCCTAGCCATGTCTGAGTGGGTTTCATCCAAGTTCCCTGGTTTCCTCCCACTGGTGGATTGACTACACTAAATTAACCATAGGTGTGAATGAGTGTGTACATGTGTGTGTTAGTGGTGCCCACCAGGGGTGAATCCCTCTGTCCTGCATCTAGTGTTCCTGGGATTGATTCAGGATTCATTCATCTTGACCAGTATGACTTACTGGTTACTGATGTTGAATGAATGAATGACGTATTCTTAAACCCTGACCTGTTTGCATGGGCATATAGGATGGAGAGTATATGTTTAAAACACTTGGTAAGGGCATCTGCTGTAAATTCTAAGTGTATAATAAAGCATAAGAAATAGATTACATCTAGTATTTTTCAACTTTAATCATTAATTTGTTCCATAGTGTTCTTGTGCAAAGCGTTACTTACTTTCAGAAAGTATTTTTATTAGCACTTACAAAGGCTTAACAGATGTGTCTCAGTTCCCTAAAAACCATTACAGACAGAACTTTTGTTTAAAAAATATTTACTGTCCCAAACACAATTTTCCCTTGAGACAGCGAACTGGAAACTGCGTCTCCCTGATGCGTTCTTTGTCCACGGCACCTTCATATGTGCTGGAGGTGTCTTTCCATGGCAGCATGCTAAAGGAAGATGTCAGAGAGCTCAGCAGGCTCCTATGGAACAAAAGAGGAAATTTGTGACCTTCACAAAGTGTCCAACAGGCATGCTCGAATTTATGAAGACGTCACTATATATATCACTGACTGGGGATAAAAGTGCTCTTTCACAGAAGTCCAGGTGTGTGTTAGTGCACTTTGCTGTAGCCTGACCTGACTGCAGCACGGGTTTGAACTGTCCCGCCATGCAGATTTCCTCCTGTTTCTGCCTCACAATGCGCTGGATGGCCGGGGGCAGGCCGCGGGGGTTCCGGGAGAACACTAGGGCATAGCCATCATCACAGGTGCCATCATCTTTCAGTATGCGGCATGCATAGGTGATGGCGTAGTTGTCGTAGTCTGTGTCAATGACCCAGTAGTTATCACCTGTGTGAATGAAGCATACTTTTATGTAGCTGTCAGATTCTGTGAGTGAAAGTAGTTATAATTCACATTTAGTTATTATAAAATGTAGAGAATGCTGAATTACAGGTTTTTGTTAAAACATGGATAATATGTTATCATTTGTACAGAAACAGTAAAAAATCTATAGCATTGATTTGGTAAAGTTTTCTGCAAGGGGATGTTCATTTAACATTCATAGAAGTTGTTTAAGGGGAATAAAATCCTTCAGAATGTGTAAAACTGCATCTGCCCCCCCCCTCTGGTGAAGGTTATTTGCTTAATGTGCTTAATTCCATTTAGAAAAAAGAAATTTATGCTACAATAACATCACTGGATTAAAAGAAAAAGATCTTAGAAAATATAGTTGCTCAAAGGTTTTTTTTCCAAGAGTTTCATGCAGAACTTAATCTATTAAGTAAGCTACTTTTTAATGTGAATGTTATCCCACCTCCACTAGACAGGTAGCTGGCCAGACCCTGGTAGTTCATGAACATCTTGCCAGGTGTGGATGGATCAGGGACTGTATACTGGGCAGCCATGTCAGCACACACAACCCAAAATCTGTATACACACACAACAGGTTACATTTTAGCTAGTGTTACACTAATACATTTTTTCTTCTAATATCAGATTCTGATTCAAAATTGGATTTACTTTTATCCCTTTAAACTCGCAATCTGTGGGTCCAGAATTTGCTCTAGACAATATACTGGTTTATATTGTTACTGAATAATCCATAGCAGATACTGAATAATATGTCTGAACATGAATAAGTAACAAAGCAAAGCATTTAAGGGTTAACAAATACGAAAACTGTTGCTGTGTGGATGTGTAAATATTAACCTTTGTTGACATTTTTGTTTTTGACCCCCATTATATATGGTCATTATTTCCTTTTCCTCAAATTAAATGTTATGGTTGCTATTTTTTAGGCTTTGCATTACATTTTTTCTAGATGTCTTCTTTAGGGCAAACCTATTACTTTAAAATGTTCCAACATTCCAATATCAAGTCAGTATTAGTCTGATACTGATCATTTCTGGTCTATTTACTCTATCTACCAACTGAGTCATGCTTGTGAAATTGATCTTGTTCCTCACCCACCCAAACAGAGTGACACGACCCTTGGAGGAAGCAGTCATGGTGCCATCTTCTTCAACAGTGTATTCTGCAGAAATGTTGTCCTGCAGGAAGAGTCCTTCTGGATCTTTCTTCTGCTGGGCGTACCACTTTCCAGCATACTGACAAAGCACAAAGTCATATCAGAGACAGTTCTGCAGTTTTGCCTCTTTAATGTGTTATGGATATCGCTGGTATGGCCTTTGTTTCTTTTCTCTTATGCTATTTCTCCTGTGTTGCTTGTATGTATCATGTTCCATTTAGTTTTAAGACAAAAATGTAGCTTGCTACCGAGTGCAACATCCTCCATCCTTTGCTTCAGTCACTAAGTGCTGACTCCTTCCATAAATACTACATAAACATCTCCTTAAAGAAAGCTTCACCATATCAAAAATGATTCTACTGTCAGAGCCACTGTTATAGAATATCAATCAACACTTTCTGACCAATCAGATTCCAGAATTCCACAATAATCCTTTTCCTCATAACCATATTATCTGTGCACTCACTTTTTTCTGGTCAAAGTCCTGCTTGACAGTGAAGCTGTCCACCACACAGGAAGAAGACCAGCAGCGCTCAATGTAGGACAGGAAGACAACCAGCAAGACGAATTTGTAATATTCCATCCTGTACCATGATGAGATGGCAAACACTGCACTTACAGTATATTGACTTGTTCATTTCAATCTCATAATTTCCTGCATCAACATTAATATTTTCCTAGCAGGGAATTCCTTCTTTATTATATACAGTATAAATCGATTGTACTATTTAGATCTAATTTTATCAAGCCGATAATAAAAATCACAGATCTTACCTGTTGTGTTAAAATTGATCAGAGGAGGCTTTTTTCCACTTCTACACCAGGTTTCGGTATCTCCGTGGACCTGTGGCCTCTTTATACCAACTCCACAGAAGGGCTTATTAAATGATTTTCACTTCATGTTACTAAATAAGGTGCTTAGCTTAATCCGGTTGTAGAAATCCTCTGTTTAATCTGGATTCTTGCTTGTACCCGCCCATGCTGCCTGTAAAAAACAAGTCAGTCTTTATGTAACACTCTAAGCTGTACTGATTTAACAACAAAAAAGAAAACCTTCCTTGTGACAACTAAAAAATAAGTTAAATAAGCAGAAGAGTCTCTGAATGTGTTGTGTACAACAAATGTTGTGTTTATTAGATATGTATATTTGTGTTAATGTACAAACCTGGGGCAATGGTTGATCTTCTTGCACCTACAGTAAGTGATAGCGGAAAATAATTGAGTGTGTATTGTTTTTCTCCCTAAGCAATTATTAAGCAAATAAAATGAATCAGATAAAAATTAAAATTATTCAAATTTCCTAAACTTATTTTAATATTTTATTAATCTATTGTTTTTAGATTCTATTCAACATATTTATTTATTTAAAATTATATATTTAAAATTATTATTATTATTATTATTATTATTATTATTATTATTATTATTGTTGTTGTTATACTTTCAGAATTGTACATACTATTATTTTTTTTATTATTTTATTTTAAAGTAAATGAAAAATGAATACTTATATACAAAGCAAACTGGAAAATAAACTGCATCATAATATTATTTTATCATTGCTTTTTGTTTATATTCATAATTACACATGCAATATTTTCTCCTTTTAGAGTACAGGACAGTACTGTAGTCTGCCCAAGTTTATCAACTAGTAACCATAAAAACTAGAAATATTCAGTGCTGTTTATAATGATAATTATTAATTATACTGACTGCCTTTTTAAATTGTAAAGCCATAGCATTGCACTTAGTAGTAGTAGCTTTTGTCACTTGATTTTTTGGCTACATTAGTCAATGATTATATCCATTTTTCATGTTTAATACTATTTAAATTTATTTATATTTACTTCTTGGCCCTCTATGCTGAAACTCTGATGTAAGTGCTCCCTGTATAACTATGTAATCTCCTAGATTTATATATTAAGTGGCCAAAATTTTGTAAACACACCCGAGAGGCATTAAGACTGTATGGCTTATCAGTGTCCTTAAAGGAACAGATTAGCAAAAAATAGAAACGTACATACCCGAGACACATTTGGTGTATGACGAGTGCATTTGTAGTTTTGCACTTGCATGCATCATGAAGAGTTCATCATTAGGGGGATAGACTTTTCTTTATCTCAAGAAACTGGATATCACTTGATGCTTTGTTTATATCTTTAAAAAAAATCCATGATGGAAAAGCCAAGAGTTATACAACCATAAAAGTAGCCAAGGAAACTCACAGGGCCATTCAGGTCTCCAGGGCTCCATCTACACGGAGATGACTGTGATACTGTCTATTTCCAGAGTAGTTTGTACAGGATTAGCCCAGACCTTTTTAGACCCATTTTCTTTATTTAGTTTCAATCTGTTTGCTGTGTTTACAGAGACACATACACAGTTCTGTCAGTCTTCATATATTTGTTTTATATGCACTATACCGTTAGGAGAAAATGACTTATTATAATAATAATTATTATTATATCACAATTGTTTGAGTGAATCGTTTAAATTTACAGTATTCAGTATCAATGTCATTGGTGTATTATCTGCAAAGCCTTACATTTTGAAGAAAAAGATTCACTGTAACCTACAGAGTTTGTTTCTTCATCCCAAATGTACTCCATAACTCAGGTTATGTCAAAGTTTGTTCCTTGAGTTTTGCAAGGAATTATTTTTAGCTAAATTCACGGAATTTAGTTCAGCATCTAGATAAATATGTGTAAATGATCATACAGCCGCTTCTCCTCACTTGGCTTCGTGGAATTGTTTATCGTCTCAAACAGACTTGCTGATTTGGGTTTTGACTCTGTAGGTCACCTAGAAATGTATAGAAAAGACAGGTAGGCTCAGGTAGGCCTGGTCTAAAGTATGAAGGAAAAATACATTAGTAGTGATAAGGCTATAATGGTAATATGGATAATGTGATAATGCAGTAATAATGTTCAGTCTGAATTCTATGTCCTTAAATCAAAACCAAGTAAATTTTACCTTGATAGAGTCCCATGTCATGTTGTTCATAGGTCTTAAGTATCAATCAATTCAATTCAATTTCTATCCATCAGCCAGCTCTAACAAGAATCTGATGTTACCTTTACACATGAACAAGGAGAAAGATTAACCAGCACTATATTGTTTTAACTGCTATTATACACTTTCATGTGTGGCTTATTTACAGCACTGCTGTTATATATATTAATGCCCACAAAATTCCTTTAAGGCAATGTTCACACTGAGCTTAAAAAAAGATTAGACTGAAAAAAAAGACTAAGATTAAACAGTTAAAGAGCTAAATCTTCCACTAATGCAGCTCGGCCTTTGCAGCGCATCACCTACTATGGACACACAAAATAAAAGGCTTCTTCCTTTTAATGGGTGCCATTACTTTTCTCCCAGCTGACTGACTAGTCTTATTTGTTTTGATGATCATTTTTTTGAGGTTGACACTAGTGAGTCCTCTTATATACAAGTTTACACAAGCGCAAGAGCTCTACTAGGACACAAATCCTTTTTGCATCTAACTGGAGTTTTCTTTTTAATGAATACAACATTTCATGTGAAAACTGTTCTTTAGGCAGGTTCAGATTTTTGCAGTTTGTTCAACGCTTAATTAGTCGCTGTTGGCTACTCTTAAGTGGTAGCTACATAAGAGCCTTGTAGCTCTTGTGTAAAACTGAAGAAGCAAACCTCAGACACTGAACATTTGTCTTGTCTATTTCACTATATCCAGGTAAACAGGATATTATGTATAGTTTCTGTTTCTAGTCAGCATTTCAGTTGAGCCTTTGATTCACTGTGCTTCCAGTAAGTGAGATTTTATAATCTTAATCCCTTTTTACATCCCTCCTCTTAGTGTGCATCCACAACAGTCTTTTTTGGTGTATTTGGCCTCCTCCTCTGTGGTGGCTAATCCTCATACACACTGGACCATGTGATTGTGCCTGGACTTCAGACAGACTGTGCTAGCTCACATGATTCAGAGCTGAGAGCTTTGGGGTTATTGCTGAGCAAGAACACATTCCCACGGGCAGGGACAGTCCTCAAGGGCTGAAGCTTTTACTGAATTTGCATCTCTTAAATGCTGTTTGCTCTGGACCCCTAGTGGGTTAAAAGACTGTTTCTCTTTTTGGTGGAATTGTTCCAGTAAGACACAGTGGGCCTCATTTATCAAGCTGATACAAACACATTTAGTCGTAAATTGTTCACAGTAGCATTTACACATGAAATATAGTATTTGCAGAAAAAAAACAAAAAACCTTGGGGCACACAGTTGAGTAGTCCCAAGTTTGTATGAGACTCACTAATGTTTACTAATCGGCTTCAAACCAAAACAGTAATTAATCAATGTGACAATTATATACTGTTTATGCTGTTAAGATTAAATAGCTAATTTATTTCAATTCCACACACCAATTTAATGAAGATTGTGTGAGCTGTTTCATATTAAAGACTTGAAAGAAAGCCGTTTAGCCATTCAAAGAGGAAAAAATAGCACCATATAAAAGACAGAAGGGCTAGTGTGTGCCTGTGGTAGTCACTGAGTTGCATTCGTGGAAGATCAAGCGCATGCTGCACAGGAGGCCATCTCTTTCAACTTTGCATTTCACATAGATTCGTGGGTGGAAGTCAGTTTTGTTGTTAATGTGCCTGGTAACTGGCCACTGATTGTTATTTATCAACATATAAATGTGAGTATACAGAAAATCAGCATTACTGAAACATTTTCCATCAGCCATGAATTTTTAGTTCCTTGTCCTATAAAAATATCACACTTTACCAAAAGACTGAAAAATGAGGACCAGTATACTGGTTAAAATGTAGTTGGATCAGGCCTCGATGTCTTTCACACTGATATATAACGCAAAGGTTTGGATCTGGGAACCATTTTTCACTGCAGTGTGGACGCACACGTCATTTTCTAAGTATATCTCCATGTGGTCAATAGAACAGCAATGGCTGTGTGTGGATGGTAGTTTCTTCCAATTTATTTTTGTTGTTTATGTCTAAAGCCAGTTAGGTTAGGATTTGAGAAGTGTGACACGCTCGTCAGAGCAGCTGCGACCAACGAGAGCCGATGAGAAAGTTCTGGAAGTTTCATTAAAGGTTGCTTAAAATCTCAGTGTATGACTGCTGCTTGTCTAAGATCTGCCGATAAAGGATTGACATATCATTATACAAAATTCACGGGACAGCTACAATCACAGTAACAGTGAAACTTAAACAAAACCAGGGATTTAAAAGAAAAGTGTTTTGTTGAATTGCTCCATCAGATGAAACATGCTCAAGCAACAGAAGCTGGGCAGAAGTCTCAGGTCCTTAGGAAAGAGTCAGTCATGCTGAAAATGCAGCATGGCTTTAAGCTCTTAGGATGCTCTGAAACTGAATCAGCTATCACAGAGCCTCACACATGCAGCCATTTTTTCTGCCAGTAGAGGCTCTGTGAGCTGCATTCTGCTGCCCCCTCCAGGACATTTCACACACTGCACTCTGACTCTCTGAAATCTGTGTACAAATTCATTTAGAAAGTTAAAAATCTTTCACATAGATTAAGATATCCACCCACCAGGCTACACTTGGGATACAAATGTGCTAACTCTGTGGTAGTTGTGTGCTAACTGATTAACTGACCAATTTCTGATAGACCTACAAAACGAAATTAAATGAATGAATGAATGATGTGGTCCAGAAAATGGATGAATGGATAAATAAATAAAAATAATAATGTTATTTACACACGTTCACAGGTAATAAATACCAGCGTACTGTATATGGTTGCTTGAATGGTTAATTCGCAAGCCAGCAAACTAAAGTGGACAAAGCAAACTGACTCCACCAACAATTTCCAGCTATAATTATCTAGTTACCAAACTAAAACATACCTATGATGATGTTTTTATTATGTATAATTAATATTTATTATTTATATTCTGTACAGCTTATCTTACACAGGGCTACAGGAAGCCTGGGCACAAGGTGGGGCATAAGCCAATGCATCACAGGGCACAATTCCACATGCACTCACACACCCATTCACACACTATAGATGCCAAACAGCATATACTATGTGTGTTATGACTGGGGGATAAAACTAGAGCACCTGGAGGAAACCCTTGATGCACTGGGAGAACACACAAACTCATAATAGTGCAAACTAACAGTAATATAAAATCATTTCTGGTGGTAATGTAAACAAAAATGTATTTATCATACCACCTAACTGGACTGGATGGCAATTAAGAATAATCCATGATGTGCAAATTATTGCATGAACTGCCACACATTCTTCTTCTTCTCCTTCTCCTTCTTCATCTTACTATTATTATTATTATTATTATTATTATTATTATTATTATTATTATTATTATTACCAACAGCAATACTACTACTACTACTACTACTACTACTAATAATAATACATTTTTAAATTGTGTTATAATAACCATTACCATAATAAATTCCATCATGTCATAGCATTTTGAGTGAAAAGTTCCACAAAAAAAAGATCCATTTTGTTTTTTTGGCTTATTTACAGGCTTTGTGCTTGCTGCAGCTCACTATAGGGAGATATGAAGCTATTAATGTGGTAATAATCCTCATGACCTTTTGCTTAAGATGTTTATCGACTCTTTATATAGATAGCCTATGTACTTTGGATCTGAATTTAGGGATTATTGACATTTTTTTTTTAAACTTATCTTTTATTTACACTCCAGGTATATAATTCGGGACAAATATTGATCCTGAGTCACTGCACTTGGCACTACAAATATCAGAGCTTTTTATTTATTTTTCATGTACTATGAGAAAATTAATGTTCATTGTACATTTACAGCGGAGTGAATGTGGACAGTTATATTTCTTATTTTTCTTTTTACTGCTCTCTTGGTGGCAGTGAGGAGAGGACCAGGGTGCTGAGATAATCAGCTAGTGGCCTGGCTGAATAGGGCTTAGGCATGAGGAGTGTGTCTTTAATTAGAACATAAAGAGCTTGCAGCGAGACGGCCTGGGAGAGGGAGACGAGAGACAAACCAAATGTTTTTAACCTACGTCTGTTTCTGTTGGGGTTTTTAATTGGAACGTTTTGCACAGTGACTGTTTTCTGTTAACACAGAGAAGATAGACTAGAGAGGATAAAGACACTCTGTTGAGGCAGTGGACCCCAGCTTTGCTGCTGATCACCTGATCAGTTTTGCATGAGCAGATCCTTGTTCACCTTCAACACTATTAGGGAAACACCTTGCTGACGGTTGGCTCGGACGCCCCTGCTGCTGCAGGTATCGCTGCCGGTCCCTCTTTTTTTTTCTCCACGGCTTCATAATTATGCATTGTAAAATATAGCTTTTTAAATTGAAAGTCAAGACCATATTTGAACCTTGTTTGAACCTCTTGTGGTGCTCACAAAGCAAAGATGAGCGTCAAAAGCGAAGATGTGGAGAAGTTTCTTGATGGAAACCCGGAGTTTGCGAAGAAATACTTTGAAAAAAAGCTCAGACCTGGAACTGTGGCATCTATAACAAAAGTCCCAGAGTCCAAAGTGGATATGGACTCTTTTGAGCAGGTGTGTCAGGTGGAGGAAGGAGCGATATTCTTTGATTTGATCAAAGACATGCAGGAGAATGTTAACATGGAGAAGGTCATCTTCAAAATCCTGAAGCGACTCAGTGCTCTCATCCATGCTGACCGTTGCAGCCTTTTCATGTACAGGCAGAGGAACGGCATAGCCGAATTGGCCACTCGACTGTTCAACGTCAACGCTTCATCAAAGATGGAAGACTGTGTGGTTCCACCAGACTCTGAGATTGTGTTCCCTCTTGATATTGGCATAGTCGGGCATGTCGCCCAATCCAAGAAAAACATCAATGTCAAGGATGTTACAGAGGTAAGATGCGCGTTTTAATCTTGGACATGTTTATATACATATATATGCATTTTTCATAATGTACCATAATGTACTGTTTGGGTTATATTTTGAATAAAAAAGACAGCAGTACCATTGGCCATCACGCCTGCAGGTACAGGTAGTAGATGCATAATTTAGAACTGCTAAATCCTCTTGACATAATCCATTTATTTCAATATGTCATGACCCTTTCTGGCTTGAGGATTATTTCACCTATGGCACTGTATTTTGTGTGTCAGCAAAAAAAAAGAATTCATATACATATATAAACAAGCTGAACTATTAAATTTTTTTCTATCTATTGAGCGGTTTATAATAATAATATTAAGAAAAAATAAATTGGTCAGTGTAAAAACAATATCCTACTATTCTGTTAGTTATTAATCACTGCTGGTCATCAGGGTATGTGCAGTGACATAATATTCATCAAAGCCCACATGCAAAGCTTAATAAACAACATTTCAAAAAATGAAACATTTTGCTTGAACCAAACACACAAGATACATACTTTTTATGACTGTAAATTTATTCCAGAATAGCCACTTCAGTCCATTTGTTGATGAGCTGACAGAATACACCACCCGCAACATCTTGGCTACTCCCATCATGAACGGTAAAGATGTGGTGGCGGTCATCATGGCAGTCAATAAAAATAATGGACCCTATTTCACAGATGAGG
Source organism: Hemibagrus wyckioides (assembly GCF_019097595.1). NCBI lineage: Eukaryota > Metazoa > Chordata > Actinopteri > Siluriformes > Bagridae > Hemibagrus > Hemibagrus wyckioides. The sequence goes on from NC_080727.1 coordinate 12,641,236, forward strand.
ATGAAGATGTGAGTGCTTCACAGCACAGATAAGCATAAGCCTATATACTTCTCTAGCTATAGAGGTGTTAGTACCTTCTGCCTCAGTCTGGGTTGCTGAAAGTAATTATGAAAGTAGTTCTGGTTTGTGCTAGTGACCAGAAGGTTGTAGATTCACATTCAGGAACTACCTTTAACAAGGCTCTTACTATTCAATATGCATTAATGGCTTGAATTATGCCTCAGTGCCAGTGTAAAGTCTTTGTTTTTCACTCACAGCTTTTTTTAAAGTATCTAAAAGTTGGCACGTTGAACTTGAAGATTTACCATCTGAGCTATCTGCACAACTGCGAGACACGTAAAGGCCAGGTGAGTGTGTCTCATATGTTCTCACACACTCTCAGCTAGGCCTGGGCAGTTTAACAGCATAATACTTATTTTGTGATAAATTACATCAAAATACATTTTTTTCGAAGATGTCACAAGCATCATATTTTATTAAATGACGTTTGCAAACACCAGAAGCAGGAAGCATGTGTTTTGACATGGCAAGTCTAGCACTTCTTTTCAATTATAAAATGTTAAGAAAACATTTTTAAAATGTACCTTTTGTAAACATTGAAGCACGATTAGTTTTGCACTACTAGTCTGCAAGCAAACTAATACATTTTCATGAATGACAGAAATGTCTTCAAGTGATGTGGCGTGCTATTTTTGTGACCTTCTCTGTACAGCTGCTTTTGTGGTCTGCTAACAAAGTGTTTGAAGAGCTCACGGATATCGAGCGTCAGTTCCACAAAGCTTTGTACACAGTGCGGGCATACCTCAACTGTGACCGCTACTCTGTCGGTCTGCTGGATATGACCAAGGAAAAGGTGCATCAAATCAAAAGTGGCATCGGAAATAAACTAGATAAGAGGAGAGTTTAGATATTACTGATGCCTTCTTCCTAGTTTACTTCCGGTAGATTCCCATGTCTCCCTTGCTCCACTAGTAATGAATTGTGTATAACCACCACATCCTTTTAAAAATTCCTACTCGAATGTCTTTAATTGGAGGCCAATCTGTTGCAAATCTGCAAATCTGCCAACAGCTCATGCCCATATTCTCACTTTTTACATTTAGTTCAGGTCATAACTACTTTTTCTCAAATGTCAGAACGTTCTCAAAAAATAAAATTGATATAAATTAATAGCTATTGGTTTAACACATGGTTTGTGTCTGACTCTTTTCACTTGCATGTGGTCTTGGACAGGAATTCTTTGACATCTGGCCTGTGTTGATGGGAGAACAACCACCATACACTGGTCCCGTCACTCCAGATGGGAGGGTAGGTGATTTAGCGACTCTGATGTTTAACTTCCGGTCTTGTTAATTAACATGGACGCTCATGAGTTTATGCTCACACAGGAAATCATCTTCTACAAAGTCATTGACTACATTTTACATGGGAAAGAGGACATCAAAGTCATACCGTAAGTTCTGCCTTTGGTTAAAAGTAAGGACGAATAAGATCACAGTACATTATAACTTCAATATCCTTGAAATAAGTAGGACGTTGATTATTTTCTAATAGCAGCACATCCCAAAGTGTGTTTTCATACTTTGTTTGATTCATAGTTTCCTTTAACAGTGTGGAATGTCCATGAGATAAGTTAGTTCCTGTTATAGCAGCTATAAACATTATAATCATTCTCTCACCAGGCTCTCATTTTTCTATTTCTTGAAGTTACTAAGAAGAAGTAACTTTAAGAAAAAGGAAAAAGAGAGGCTGGTGAGTGAACAACATGTCATGTAACAAAGAAACTGTAAAAAAAATGCAAGCACTTCTGTCCTGAAGACTTTCCTGTTTCTGTTACATCTTGCGCTGGAGATTTATATCTATAAATGCTACATAAAGATCTTCTCACAGAGGACTTCACCACATCAGTAATTACACATTTAATCGGCTTATATAGGGTGTCTGCTGTCCAAGGCCCTGTGAATGAGTTCTTACTATAGAAAGGATAATGTATTAGAACGAGCACATTAATATAACCTCCTGATCTGTAGCTGTGATACTGTCAGAGCTGCTGCTATAGAAAATGAATCAACGGCTTTCTAAATTGAGAGTGCAACAGAACTGGGGCTTTTTGTTTAATAAATGACTATTGTTACAGAAATCCACCTGCAGACCACTGGGCACTGGCTAGCGGCCTACCCACCTATGTAGCAGAAAGTGGCTTTGTATGTGTAACCCTTTTGCATTTTTTGGCACAAATATAAAATTTGTACAGTAAATTTATTAGGCTCAAACTGTGTAACTTTCATTGTTTTAGATCTGCAATATCATGAACGCACCAGCAGAGGACATGTTCAAATTTCAGGTATACATACATTTCACTTAGTATGATAGTAAATAGTAAATTCAGGAGGCTCTTGATTGGATAGTTGTCTAAAAAAAAAAAAAGGAAAATCTCACTCTTTTGTTTGGGTGGGAATTGGCAAATCTGACCAGCAAATGAGAATTAGAAAAGGCTAAACTGGGGAAAAGACTCAAGTATCAAGTCTCCAACACCAAGCATGTGTTTGTATCCTTGTGGTGTAGCATGAGGCACTTGATGACAGTGGCTGGACCATTAAAAATGTCCTGTCTCTGCCAATCGTCAACAAAAAGGAAGAAATTGTAGGAGTGGCGACTTTCTATAACAGGAAAGATGGCAAGCCATTTGATGAGCAAGATGAACAACTAATGGAGGTCATTTTCTTTCTTTCTTTCTTTCTTTCTTTCTTTCTTTCTTTCTTTCTTTCTTTCTTTCTTTCTTTCTTTCTTTCTTTCTTTCTTTCTTTCTTTCTTTCTTTCTTTCTTTCTTTCTTTCTTTCTTTCTTTCTTTCTTTCATAATCTTGAAAAACCAGTACATTAATGTAACTAACTGCTTGTTTGTTAAGTAACCAGGAGTCTTTTAGTGATTTAGTAAACAATGTTGATTTTAAAGGCTTTGACCCAATTTCTGGGCTGGTCGGCGCTCAACACAGACACCTACGACAAGATGAATAAACTGGAGAACAGAAAAGACATCGCCCAGGACATGGTGCTGTACCACGTCAAGTGTCGAGATGATGAGATTCAGAATATCCTTGTAAGCCTTAGGTGCACTGTACTGACTCACAAATAATGAAATAAGATAAGAAATTGGACTGTGGACTATTACAGTGCATATTTTGATGATGTTTTTTTTCTTCTGTAGAAAACCAGAGAGTATTTTGGGAAAGAACCGAAAGACTGCGAGGAGGATGAACTTGGGCAGATCCTGGTATATATGGTCTAACAAATGTTATTAAAATATAACAAGCTTGATAACAATATGACCCCCAGCTCAACACAGTGCAGTTTTATAATGAAACCTAAAAGGCTCTTGTATTTTACGGAGCAATATACTTATCTTTTTAGATTTTCCAAAAAGATTTGAATCCCAGTGATTTTTTTTTTGACACATTAAGCAGTCAGAACATATAAAAATATATTTTAAGGCATAATTTAGATCTAATTACATCTATATAGACCTGACTGTTTTCTTCCATGCCTATCTCTTCATGTAGAAGAAAGAACTTCCAGGGAAAAACAAATTTGAGATCTATGAGTTCCGGTTTTCCGACTTTGACTGCACAGAACTGGAATTGGTGATGTGTGGCATCCAGATGTACTATGAAGTTGGTGTTGTGAAGAAGTTTCAGGTTCCTCAGGAGGTCAGTATTCATGCTAATTAGCAGTGCAGATAAAAAAAAAAGTATTTTGTTAGTTTATCACATGTTAAACTGAAGATATTTTATTCCCAATATTCCAACATTGCTGTATGACAAAAAATAACAGTTTTTCTATGTTTGGGAGAGTCACTCTTAGGCAATGTGATGTCCTAAATGTCCCAATTTACTTGAGCATACAGTCTGGCTGCATACAATTCTTCCTCTGAAGCTACAGTGAAGGCAAACAACCTTCTCGTCACGCGAGTTTAAACAAGCTTTATTTAATCTATATTACTGAAAACAACACATTTAATCTAGACAGCAAGCCTAAGAGTGTTATGGTTACAGTGTGCACATCCTGTCAGCCTTTTCTTTTTAAAACATCAGCACAAAATAGACTCTGCCCATCACTGAACTTAATACATACGATATTAGACTTACTTACAGTGTCTCTGTCCGGACAGAAAAACAGTTAAAAATGTGAGGTATCAAATGACCAGATAATATTTCCTCTACTAGGTTCTTGTGCGTTTCATGTACTCAGTGAGCAAGGGCTACAGAAAGATCACCTATCACAACTGGCGCCATGGCTTCAACGTTGGACAAACCATGTTTACATTACTAACGGTATGAACAATTTAAACAACTTTAAGCAAAGGTTGGCCTAAAATGATGACTTGATACTATAATTAGGGTTTAATAATGTGTGGAGTCAGACAGGGCAGCTGAAGCGATACTACACAGATTTGGAGGTCATGGCCATGATCACTGCTGGATTCCTGCATGATATCGACCACAGAGGCACCAATAATCTCTACCAAGTGAAGTAAGTCCCTCTCACTAACCATTGTAGAATAGCCTTGTTTCTGTTGTATCACAGTATTTCCAGTTGTGTTGTTTTTAACATGTTTTTAGATCACAAAATCCATTAGCAAAGCTTCATGGGTCATCCATTCTGGAGAGGCATCATTTAGAATTCGGCAAGTTTTTACTTGGAGATGAGGTAAAAAAAAAAAAAAAGGCTTTTGTCAAAAATCTTGCAAAATCTTTCAGTCTGCTATACTGAAGGACTGATTTGGACATTTCCCTTTGTTCACAGTCTTTAAACATTTTCCAAAACTTGAACAGAAGACAGACGGAGCATGTTTTCCACCTAATCGACATCGCCATTATTGCAACTGACCTTGCCTTATATTTCAAGTGAGTACAGTTTTTACACTAATTAAACTGTAACTATGTAACATAAAGCATGAAAAGCCTCTATGTCTTATATGGTGTAGGAAAAGAATCAACAGCAGGGTGGAGTGATGAAGTTTTTGCTCCATCCCAAGGGTGGATTACTTTCCTCAGGGTTGCCAGATTTGTATAACAAACTCATCCCTTAGGCTAATCAGCACTAGCCCAAAACTAATTAAACTAACCTAAAATCTATCTCAAATACCAGAACTCAAAATATGTTATGCTCATACCTAAAAAATACATGTTTTACAGTCACTGTTAGTAGTAGTAATCATAAACAAAGTCTGTTTTCAACAGAAAATAACATCTTACCTTAAGGCTTATCCTGACATGCAGGGAACAACGTCTTTCAGTGGGGGTGATGAGCCTTTATTTTTTAAAATATGTCAAAATGTACTATTCACAGTTTTAATGCTTGTTTTGATGCTATTCTTTGTCTAATCACCTAGCATAGTTGAATCACTAGTAGAATATAATATGGGTCAAGTAAAATATTTCAATATAAACATTTCAGTTAAATATAATTTATGCAATATATAAACCTTTAACCACCCATGCCAACAGAGAAAAGGCAGACTTGGCAACCCTGTATTTCCTTATAACAGTGTGTTTTATATAACAACAATTTGCCAACAATTAAATTCATTTTTATTTACTGACACATAACATGTTCCCAAAGAACGATTTTTAGTTATGAAAATGATCCCATCTCCTAGTTTGCAAGTCCCAAAGACGAAATGCTAAGGTTCGGTCTCATGTTGCTAGTAATTATGACTTGAAGTGACGTGTACTTTTAGCTTAAACACTGGTATTTGTAATATTTCTGCTTCACATAGGATTAATTCAAATCTTGGCTCTTTCGAAAAACACTCTCTAATGTTAACAGGAAGAGGACAATGTTCCAGAAAATTGTGGATCTTTCAGAGACATATGAGGAAGAGAAGAAATGGGTCGAGTTCATGTCCCTGGAAACGACAAGGAAGGAAATTGTAATGTGAGCGCCAAACACTGCAATTGGCAACAGATATATAAGTCTAAAAAAGAAATACTTAACTTGATGGCTTGTTTTACTTCTTGTTTTACTACTTGTTTTGCTTCATTTTGTTTATTTTTGTTTTGTGCATATGGTCTTGCTTGCATGGAACCAACAGGGCCATGATGATGACTGCTTGTGATCTGTCAGCCATCACCAAACCATGGGAGGTTCAGAGCAAGGTGAGTTTGTCTGAATGGAGTAATCGGTTTAAAACAAAGTGCTGGAGTTCAAACGCATAACTTGTTTTATGTCTACCCAGGTGGCACTCTCGGTAGCAGCTGAATTCTGGGAACAAGGTGACTTAGAGAGGACTGTACTTGAGCAACAACCCATTGTGAGTCTCAGCTGGTTGGCACCTAGTCCTAGTAAATTATCCTATTTCCTAGTTTGCATGTGATAATGACAAGCAGGTGTCAAAATTGTACTTAAGATGAATTAAGATTCCATGGCTTCAGTAGCCATTTCCTTCAAAGTGCCCTGCAATATTTCATTGAAGAGGAATCTTAGGGTGCTTTCAGACATGCAGCGTTTAGTCTGTTTACAGTGAATGTACTTTCTCCCATGGTGCAGTTCTGGTAAGGTTCGAGTGGAGATCACAACAACTGCTCCATCTGAGATGATCCAAAACGATCTTAGTGCGGTTCCGATTGAACTCTGGTGCAGTCTCACATGCACAAAGTGAACCAAACATGCTGTGTATTTGGCTGCAGGTGACATTTTATAGTAGATGTGAGCTGATCTGTGAAGCACAAACTGAGCCAAAGCGCCAAGCTGTAGTACTATAAAAATACCAGTGCTCTAGATACTGACAAAAATAAATAAATAAATAAACACTCAATGTCGTTGTATTTCTAATTCCAAGTATGCTTTTAGTCCTACTTATAACTTTTTGGTTATTTATGTGCATTGTATTAAATGCTAAAGTAAAAAAAAATGTTAATACTTGGTGCATAAGTGATACTTTACCTTCTTTCTGTTTTTAGCCCATGATGGACAGGAACAAAGCTGCAGAACTGCCCAAGCTTCAGTGCGGTTTTATAGACTTTGTCTGCACTTTTGTCTACAAGGTATTATTTAGGAGTCGTCTGTAATGACATCTCAATTGCTAAAGCTGAATTATATTCTGGTTTAAAATACCAAAAAAAAAGAGAGCTCGGTGCTCTAAAGACAAATAAGAGCATTTCATGAACATATTCTCTGCAGGAGTTTTCACGGTTCCACAAGGCCATCCAACCCATGTACGATGGCATCCTGAACAACCGGAGAGAGTGGAAGGCTTTACAGGAAGCGTATGAGGCGAAGCTAAAGGAGGCTGAAGAAGCAGCCAAGGCGAAAGCAGAAGCAGCAGCAACCAAAAAAGGTTTGGTGAAAGACATCACATAAGCAGTATTCTCACTAAAAATTTGCTCTTGACTGTGAAAATTAGGTGACAAATTAGATCACATAGTTGTCATGTAGAATTTATAATAGAAGCAGTACAAAGATGGAAAATTTAAGAAAAACGTCCTGGGTGAAATTACTTGTGATGTTGGTTGAGAGAGAGTGCGCAAAGAAACTATTTAAAAAGGAATAGTTCTGATTTTTTTGTTTTTCACCATAACCAAGAAAGTACCAAAAGAAGACCTGCTAAGAGCAGTGATGTACAAACTTGACCGGTAGTGAATATGAGAAACACCTAGGTAAAATAAAAGACTTTATACATGGTGATGTTTTGGTAAAAACAACAAAATGTTTCATTTGCTTCACAGCGGCTGCCGCTAATAACCCTTCATCATCGGGGTCCAAAACCTGCTCCATCTGCTAGAACTGAATGGCCATTAGAGAAGGCAAAGTACTTTAGGGACTCAACACAGCCACTGAAATGGATGGCACATGGTGAGAGTGGCCTCACCACAGAACAGAGGGACTGCTTGGAAACACTGAGCAGGACAATGCATCACATGCTTCCAGTATACCACTAAACCAACTGGGGCCTGACAACAACTTTCTGTAGACACAAACCAAGGTGACTGAGTTCGCCTCCGGATTGTACCATCTTTGGGTAGTTTTTGGTTTAATCCATTCTTGTTGTGTTCTAATCACAATCATGAGTCTTGTATGTTCTTGAGGCAAATCCAGAAGTGGCGTGTGTCTACTGTGAAGATTAGGCATCAAATAAGATAGCTATGAGGTAATACTTGTTGCTTTTTGAAAAGTATATATACCGATCCTTACTAGAATTGTCTGTTACATGAGCTGTGTTCCAGTCTTATGAGTCTTTGGGCTTCATTGTACCTGAAAGTCAACCTCAGCAGGCAACAAGTTTGAGGTACATTTGCTACATCATTACTGAAAGCATCTGAGGATGGATCCCAAACTAGCGGCAGCTACTGATGGATGTGTAAAACACAACACAAAGAGTGTTGCTAAGGTGATGGGACACCACGAACTGCTAGAACAGCTTTAATTCGCTTTGGCATAGATTGCACACGTGTCTGGAAATGTACTGGACTGATGAACACCATTTTTCTAAACAGTAAACCTAAAAGGTTTTTGCTATTTGGATGATGGTAGTGAAGAGTGCTAATATAAAGTCAGCTTTACAACATATGATTTTGGGCCTGATTTTGCTGTCACAGACAAAAGTCATACACTGTAAAAGAATTTTTGGGTGTCTTGTTTAGTGCCACTGAAACAAACGGCAGCTGATGACAAAATTCAGACTGTGAGAATTTTTTCATTATATGATCCTGAGAGAGATCAGGTCCATCATGGAATGTTTTAATGTAGAATAAAGAGGAAGAGGCTAATGAACCTGGAATCGATTTGCAGTGACATTTCCTTTTAAGTGGACAAGTGGGCCCAAACCATGCCTGTAAAAATAAATGCCCCCTCAGTATCAGAGAGTAAGAGCCAGTAGGTTTTCCTTAAAATGTTACCTGTCTGTTTGTTTCTGGTAACATGACTATGCTAATCTTAGCTTAATAACACAGCTAGCACAAACTAAACCAAAAATAAATGCTACTTATAGTGTGGCTATTTTATGGCACTTTGTATAGCACTAATGAACAGTATTATGTAATTTCCTACCCTAAGAAGAAGATGCAGATGCGGTTCTGTCTTCAAACTTTTACCAGCATAAAGAACTAAGCATGTAAATGCTGTGAAAAAATGCTGCTTGCCTGAGTAGATGCCTTCCAGTGGAACACAGTAATAATCTCAAACGGCTCAGAGTTCTCTAAAATATAGATAAATATATATATTTAATGACCGACAATTGAATCTAAGTGGGTAGTGACTACCGAATGCGCTCATGATATGTGCTTGTTGATCAATATACGTCGCTAGAATCTTTTTTAGCATCACGCTAGTATTGCACTCCAGTGTGTGCAATTGTACTTTATTGTACTTTATAGGAATTTCCATCATGGCATTACATCAAGTGCTACCATACGTGTGCTTTTTCATACGTGTGAGTTAACACTTGACACACGCAGTTGGAAGGAATACCAGTGCCAGTGGCCTTCATACCTCTACATCTCACATATGTCAAATGTCTTCTCAGCCAACTTCTAATGACATTAAACCTACAGATGTCACGGCTGTGTGTGATAGCATAAAGAGTATTTCATCAGGAGTACAGGGTCACTAATTGTGTGCGATGTTTAAGGAAGAGGACGTGTCTTTCCTTTAAACATCTACAGAAATTAGTGGACCAGATCAATTGTAAATCTTTATTCTGTAAATAAACAAATAGATTGTTTCAGGTTTAGTATGAATATGGTATATTGGTATATTATGGTATATGGACAATTAATGTAAGCTAGTTTATTTTAGGTAAACGGAAAAATCCACTGTTTTTGACATGAATGTGATTAATTACGGGTCCATGCAACAAACTCTTTGGTTGCAGTTAGGATTTCTGGTCGGTTGTGTTGCTTTTTATGGGCGCTGTAACATATGCAGTGTTTAGTCTGTTTGAATGGAACCCTGGTGTGTTCTTACCCACGGTGCATATCTTTAGGCAGGTGAGAACACAGCGATGACGCTTAGGTCCGAGTGAGCTATTCTGCATTCGACCCAGCGTTAAAAGGATATGCTCTGGATCCACCGTGACCCTGACCCCTAGAATGAACATGGCTCTGTGTTCTTTGTGCTCAGGTGATTTTTCTGATTTCTACACACACTTTTTTTTTCCAGCAATTTTTTTTATGAGTATGCAGTAATCATGAGCAGTGTAAAACCAAATCAAGCTAAAGCTAAACTAAAATGCAAAAAAAATCACTCTGATTCAGACTCAACAAACAAACTAATAATGTGAAAGCACCTCTGTAAAGCTATCCCTGTATGTAATGAGAAATAAAGTATGCATTTTTATGTACTTGGAAAGTTTTTATTGGTAATCTTTGATTGATTAACCTTAGGAAGTATAAGGAACTAGGAATGTTTACACTTATTTACACATAAAAGCACTTTCTAGCATTTTTTTTAAAGTCACATAATTACAGAATTTCTAAATGTCCTGTGTGTAACATCCTACGGGGTTCAAATTCAGTTGCTATCTGAAGAATTTGTTAGTGATAATATTTTTTATCCTTTATCTCCAGCAGCTCTTTAATTAGCATGTCATGTCACAGCCATTTATGAGCAGCGACTCACATCTAATAAATCCTCTTATCTAATACAAACTCTCAGCAGTTTCCAGTCTGCTCTGTGCTCACCTGCCAAGGTTATATTAGGAACTGCGGCTCATCTCTCAATAGAGACAGAGACAAACATTTACAGTTGATGCTGCAGCTGTTGTAGTCACATAATATATACTGTAGCTATTCTTTTTTTTATTATGCAATGAATGTTGAATTTCACACCATTTCTACACCTTTTATGAGATAATAATTAGATTTAAATCAATGACACATGACTTGTAGGTGCTGCTGCTGCAAAAAAAAATTCATGTTAAGTAAAATATTTGTTTATCACTAGGAAAGTGATAGTGAAGTGGACTATAGTCGATTAAACCTGCAGTAAGTGTCTTGTACAAACTCAGCACTTTTTTGTATTGGACTGTGACCCGAATCCTGGGATTTATACTAAACCGGGTATGGATTACGCAGCTGCTCTCCTTCGTTAAAAACCTCAGCGTTGTGGTGCTGAAGGGCAACAGTGATAGCTGTACAGTTATCTGTATGCCTTGAGAAATGGGTTAAGAATATGAAGTTTATATGCCTCATCTTAAAAGGTCATAAAAGGCTAATAATATTTTCATATTATTTTACTGGAAACTCCTTTAGTAATTTATTACAATGATAACTAAACTATAAAGTAGTTTTATTTAGATTGAATATTTACATATATCTGCTGATCCAGCAGCAGGATCCCACACAATCACCGCCACGGCCCAGGTTAAGGGTTAAGGGTTAACTCTCAGTGCAGGTATCAAGCCTGGATAAAATGGGAAGTTTGCATCAGGAAGGGCATCTGGGGTAAAGCCTGTGCCAAAATCAAATATATGGATTGGATGACAGTATATGTCTACTAATTAATAAAAAAGCAGTCTTGCAGATATTTTGGATGGAGAAAAAAAGGCAAAAATCTTTTCTTACAATCTTGGCTTTGTCAACATTCAACTGTGGAGCATTTTTGTGTCCTCCAGTGAGATAACTATGAAAGCTAATTCTATGCTTTTGCATAACTTCAACATGGGGCAACATGCAATAGGAAGAAGACAGTGGCCCTATGACAGATTGCATGATTCCTCACATGGATATAAAAAATGATTTTTGGCCAAGTACATTTAAACCTTTTACTTCTGACCCTAAGAAACATTTACATTTGTGAATCAGTGTGTAATAACTGACTAGCACAAGCTGCCCAATAAATAAATAAATAAATAAATAGACTTGTGCAAGAGCAATCTAACAGAAATCTTTTATAAATAGAGGCTAGAATGTATATGATCTTTCATTAATTTTTGATATGCTAAGAATTGCTTGTGTATTAATTCATCTCTCATACGTATTAGTCAAACCTTATGGAAAAATGTTAGAGTAACAGATTAGCACAGCTCTGGAAACAGCTAAAAGGAATTTTATTACACTATTTAGACACTGTATGTCTCTGTATGTGAGAAATTAAAGCGCCCTCCTCTGTGTACCTTAGTATCTGCTTTGCGTTCCTTTGTTCATAGTTTCCTAGCAGATCAGTTATGTGTAACCTAGAAAATGGTTTCAGATTCTTAGCAAATCTTTTTCAGGTCTTAAACAGTTAATATTAATCCAGTGGTTTGTGATTAGATCGTTCACAACACAGGATATAACTATTTATAACCAAATATTTAAATGCCCCTTAATATGAGCTTTCAAAAATAAGACCAAGCAAATACAAATGGCCGTACCTTGTTGGACTTGACTGGCTGGATGTTTAAGTCCTAAGTAACCTCAGTCAGTGAATACCATGAAAAAAACATGTTATCAGTCCTCTAGACCATTATCAGTGCATGGGAACATTCCACACTAATTCCAAACTAATTCTCACATAACAGTTTAGGTATTTATGATGACAATTCCTCCATAATTGGTCAACATGAAATCTAATAAAATCAGTGATTTGGAACATCTAGAGGTTTGTGGGAGTATTGCAGGGGGTCCATGAGACTGAGGGATCATATTAAACCCCACTGCAGTTAAAACTGAATTTATAAAAAAGTCAGTGTAAAAATGTTAGAACTTGATAAGATTGCTATGACATTTATTTAACGGCATAGTTAGATAAATGGCAGAGTCAGTGGGCAAAATCTCCTACAAGGTGGCAGTAACCATGTAGGAGGGTCACATTTTATAAAAAAAAAAAAGGGTAGAAAAGTAAAGACCTATAATATGCACCATTTCAAACAAACATATTGAGAATATACCTGCTACCAAGCTTATCAAAATGTTTACATCGTTGTATGTTATGTACTCTTATAGAAATTGCTGTGTAGGGGGACTTACACCTGGGGACATACAGGAAAATAAATGTTGTCAATTTTGGGGTGGTAACAGTAAATCCGCTTTAGCACACCACCCTCCAATTGATTATTTTACTACAACATCATGCCCTTAAAGTGTTTCATTCCTTACTCAGAATACAATCCTGATACAAGACACATGGAAAGGTCACCAGGATACATTTTAAATGCATCTTGGTTGTATGTACACCTGCATTTTTATGTGGATAATCCTATTCCAGATATAATAGTTTCAATATATTCAATAAACATGCGGTAAAAGGTCAGACTGATAATGAGGTCTAAGCTTTTTAATCTGCCCAAAAGGAGGTGTTTATACCTTCAGCCAGCTGTTTGTAGACCCTCTCTCGTTCTTCAATCTATTTCTTTATCTCCTCTTCTACTTGCCTCTCCTCCACAGCAAGCGGCTTTAGTTAATCTGGTAAAGAAAGTATTATCGAAGGAGCATGGTAAATAACTGTCCAGACTGGACAGCTGTAAGATTATAGCGGTAGACACTGACTGTGAATACAACTGTAGTCAGGTCCACATTCAGTCATTTAGTGTTACTTGTAGGCGTCTACCACAGTATATAGGATGTGAAGTTAAATGAATATGACTTTCGGCTTTCTTTTGAGGGTAGTTATGTATCCACATCACTTAAACGGTTGTAGGAATTACAGCATTTTATATATGTGCTCCCTTTTTAAGTGACCAAAAATAATTGGAGAAACATACAGCCAAATTGTCATTTTTAATACTTGCTTGCAAATCCTTTATAGTCAATGACCGCCTGAAGTCTGGAATCCATAGGCATAACCCGTCTCTGTATTTCGTCCCAGGTGATACTCTGCCAGGCTTTTAGTGCAGTTCCTGCTTGTTCTTGGGGCGTTTTTGCCTTCAGCAATTGAAATACATACTTGATTAGATTCAGGTCAGGTGATTTACTTGCCCATTGCATAACATTCCACTTCTTGCCATCAAAAGTTTGCTTTCAAAGTATGCTTCGGGGCATTGTCAATCTCTACTGTGAAGCAGCATCTAATGGAATTGAAAGCATTTGGCTGAACTTGAATATGAAATATAGCCCAATACACTACAGAATTTTGTTAGCAGTCACATCAGTAAATACTGATGTGGGAAGCAGTTCCATTAGCAACAAAATGGTTGACAGATACAGATACGATTCTTTATCTGGCCAACCGTTGTGAAGGGATATTTCTTCACCAGGGAAAAAAATTTCTTCTATCATCCACTACATCTCTGTTGTGGTCTTTACTTACAATCTGCTCACAAGTAAGCAAAATAGTGAAGAAATAACACACACCTGGCTGTGAACTGATCAGCAGTCCAATACTTTTGATAGATACTCTCCGCTGCAGACCGGGAACAGCCCACAAGAGCTGGAGTTTTGGAGATGCTTCGATCTGGTCGACTAGCCATCACAATTTGGCCCTTGTCAAACTCGCTCAAGTCCTTACGTACACTTGCCCATTTTCCCTGCTTCTAACACATCAACTTTGAGGACAAAATGTTTACTTGCTGCCTAATATATCCCACCCACTAACAGGTGCCATGATGAGGAGATCATCAGTCTTATTTACTTTACCTGGCACTGCTCATAATGTTATGCCTGAACGGTGTAGTCTGCCCATGCTAGCAAAGGCCACTCACTGACCTTCCGGTGTAGTGTTAGAATTGGCTAGCATTCTTGCTTATTTACTAGTTTAGGTTTGCTAATGAAAGAAATGTTTATAATTCAACGTCTACATTTACAAAATATTACCTTTCTAAGTGGTGAGACGTGAACAGGAGGTACCATGCTAGCAGTACAGCCTCTTTTCAGTTTAAAAATGAGTGCAAAAGTTTGTACACCCTCCCTTTGAAACCCCAATTTTTTTAGCTTTCACATGCTTGTTTTTTATTTTCACAGGTAGCCAAAATGGGCTAAAATTGCTTTCAAATACTATATATACAAACTTGTTTAAATGAAATTCTGAATGTAATATAAATATTGCCTAGAAATCAGTCAGTGATTGAAGGATGTGATGAAGGACAGAGTCACCAACCATTTACTCCATTCTAAACCTGTCCTATTTTATGAATCCTTGTAATAGAACACTAAATATGTCAAATAACATTTTAGCAAATGTATTCTACAGAATTGAATAGGAAGCAGGTATTAGGTGTCTGATGGCATGCTGAGAAATCTTCATTCTTCTTCAATAATCAGAGTAGAATATATATGGAAGAAACCGTCTATGCTGTGCTGTTATAGGAAAGTTTGGAAGTATTTTTATACATAATGTTGTGGAAATACTTTCAATCGAGAAACATAGAACCAGGGCATAAATATAAACCTGTAAATTGCAGGTGCTCTGCTGTCAGAGCTGCTGTTATAAAAAATGAATTAACACGTTCTGACCAATCAGAATCCAGAATTCGACAGCACTATGATATAAACATCCATATTATATTCAACTTTTTCCTTTCCATTCCTTTTCATTTCATTCAAGTCCTTTTCATTCACCCCCCCCCACCCCCAGCTGCTTATTTGCTATTCAACAAAAGTTCCTGATGCCTATGATTGAAAAGCAAAGCATTTAAGAATAGCATTTATTTAGCTGTTATTTTTAAAGCAGGAATAAGATGTCTGGTATGAATAGACATAGACATGAATAGACAGTCCTTGAATGGAGAGCATGCTGGGAAGCTCTGGCTAAATTTAAGCACATGACAAACAGTATGAATGCATATGGTTGGGAATTTTCATCCTGACACCGGGAATTAGGTCATGGGATATTTTTGACACACTGTGGTCAATTTTAGAATAATATAGCAGGCTATACAAAGCTTTGTAGTGTATGTGATGACCGGGGATGGAAAAAGTACAGAACAATTTCAACTTAATTGAAAACTAAGGGTATTATATCTCTTGATTAAATCTTACTTCATCAACGCCATTTATTTGAATTCATGATATGAGATTATATTCTTTCAGACAATTTAAGCCAAACAATTTATTATTCAATTCAGTTTCGGAGAGAGGAAAAAAGAGAGTCTGATGAGGGAATGAGTGTTTATAGCTGCTATAACAAACTCGTATTACTGGAATTTTACAACATTAAATATAACTATAAACAGATTTTTTTGTATGATTTTGTTAATAAATAAAGAAACGTTGGCAAATTGTCGTGGTATATGAGGAATGAAACACTTCTGAATTGTCTGTATTTTTGATAGATAATCAATTTTAAGGTAGTAAAGGTTTTGCTTTCTCTAACAGGGATTTATGAAATAGTTCACTTCTATGTTTTAATTATATAGTAGCATAGAACAGACAATTGAATTGGGTTTTGGCCAAAAGAAAAAATTATATACTTGAAAATATAAGAAGTAAAAACGTTGTTTTGATTTATGTAAATGCAACCGATTAAGAGTACAATTATTACTTTTATACTCAAGTAGAAAATCTTCTAAATCTAAAATCTAAAAGTATAAAATCTAGGTAGAGTTATAGAATTATTTCCAGTAAGAGTAGGTGTTAACTGTGTTTTTATGGTGGCTTTATGACAAAACAAAATATCCAGCATGTGTCTGTGGAAGCCTGTCCCTGTGCTTTAAATAGAACAAGGACACACTCCTCTGGCATGTGGCAGTTAGATCACACATACACATCCATCTATCTTGTTTTGGAGTATGACTGCATGTACGTCGTCACAGCGCTCTGGCAGGCAGATGACACATAACGACTGAAGCTGGAATGCTACTGGAACTTTCTACCTCAGGATATAAAAGCGGCATGGTGAGTGCACCGAGCCAGAAGCAGCGAGACAGCTGAGACGAGCAAACAGGAGAGCACAAGAAGCAACACAGCAGCGCTGACCATCCACTGATCCAAGATGCTTTGCTCACGCACATTTCAGCCTCCGTTCAACCCACTGATGGACTTCCACTGGCCGGTGCGCAGTCTTTGGCCTGAGACGAGACCTCTGTTCTTCCAGATCGAACAAGAGATGATGAGGCACATGCAGGAGATGCGACACAACCTGGAGTTCATGGAGCGCCTCCACAGAAGGATCTTCGATGAGATCGACATTACCTCGCCTTCAGCTGTGTTCAAACCCATCTCATTCCAGCTGGGCAAAGAAAATAACCGCTTCTCAGTAACCCTGGACACAAAAGATTTCTCCCCTGAGGAACTTTCCGTCAAACAAGTGGGCAAGAAGCTGCGTGTGAGCGGAAAGTCCGAGAAGAAGCAGGATGATGGGAAAGGGTCATACTCTTACAGATGCCAAGAATTCCGGCAGGAGTTTGACCTTCCCGATAGCGTTGACCCTGAGGCAGTAACCTGCTCTTTAAATGATGGCCAGCTCCAGATCCAGGCACCTAAGGAGACCTCTGCTGGGTCAAATGAGAGAGTGATTCCAATTACATATACTCCTGCTGTGAACAGCCCTACACCTCAGAGTCCAGATTCACAGATCCAGCCAGCCAAGGAAGATTCCTCTAAGAGTGGAGATCAGTCACAATAATGTACTAAGCTGATGAATGACCATGAACTTTAGAGAACTAATTTATTAACTGTTATATAGATTTTTTTTGAGACTGTGTCCTTCTCTATGCTGCCATACAAACATGATAATTTAATGTTCACATAAACGATTTTGTTTAGTTTGGACTGTAGGGAAATACCTGTGTTAAAAAATTTCACTGGAATAACTGGCTTATTCATGTTGTAAAATATTAAAGTAGTTTTTCATCAAAGTATTTTCAACTCTTCTTTTAAGATTTTTTTTTCACAAAACCATCAATATCTCACATGTAATAATCACACTGCACCTATACATAAAAAAAGTTTTTCTCAATGTAATTGTACATGAGCTCCCTCTCTCTCTCTCTCTCTCTCTCTCTCTCTCTCTCTGTACATGATTCTATATGAGATATTTCAGGAAATATCTAGAAGGTTTCATTGGCATTAAGTGAATGATAGAAATGCTAAATATTCTAAAAGACAATGGACCATAACCTTTAAAAATCCTTTAGGACAATGAAAACTGGCTTCAGAAAATGCAATAAATAGGTCAAATTTTTTTAATAGATTCTACTTGTACCATTTGTTGTGGTATTCTTTATAGAACCTTCATAAAATATAATCTGAAACTTTCCAGAAGAGTGCTAGATGTCAAGCGATATATTTATCTTATAATAATCAACACATGCTGCATGCTGCTGCTGCTGCAAAAAAAAACATCTTAGCAAATAGAAATATCTTCAATATAGCCATACTTGTCTAGTATTTCATATTATACAATTGCAATGAACCAAATATTAAAATAAGTTTGTGAAATCTATTTCTAGAAACTTCTAGATGCATGAAATGCTCAAATTTTATTGACAGATAATCTTACTAATTTTAGGAATTTATTTCTAGAAAGAAACTAAATGAACTGCCAGGAAAATACAACTGAAATTAGTAAAACTGTCTAGTTTAATAATTTGTAATTTGGTTGATTATAATATATTTTTTTAATTTGGTGACTCCACAAGTCCTCTGGGATAGACTCCAGGCTCCCTGTGACCCTGAATAGGATAGATGGGACAGAAGATTGATGGATGAGTATTTATTTTTTTAATCTGTTTTTTAACTATTCTTTGTACTCTAGAGACTGTTCTATGTGAAAATTCCAGGGTATCAGTATTTTCTGAAATACTCAAGCCAGCCCATCTGGTATTAACAATCATGCCACAGTTAAAGTTATAGAGATGACCTCATTCTGATGTTTGAAGTGAACATTAACTGAAGTGCTTGACCTGTATCTGCATGGTTGGGCTTCTTTGGTCTTACATTCACTTATGTACAGGCGTTCCTAATAAAGTGAACAGTGAGTATATACACAAAGAAAATGCAGAGAGTGCTGCACTGCTCTTCTTCATGTAGTCACCAGTGCTCTTTGGATAACAAGAGGTAGATGAAGTACTGAAAAAATGAAATTCTCCAAGGCCCTCGTGTGATGAAGTAAAAGCCTTTAATTCACTGGGCTACATAATATAAAAATGTTAAAAGGTAGATCTACGTGTTTCGGCTTGCACAGCCTTCTTCAGGATACCAGGCTCAGATTCAAATTTCGAATTATGCCATTGATATATTCATGAAACGTGTAATTCTGACTCAGAACCTGACCAAATCAATAGGACATCATCAATATACCAAAAACAAGTTAGCATAATTTGGTGCAAAACAAGCACCCATAGCTCTACCTTTTACCTGCTTACAGAAAACGTCTAGAAACATAAATACATTGTTCTCAAGTATCCATGTCGTTAATTGTAAAATGAAAAAGGCGGGTGGCATCGATCACCCAGAAAGTGTTCAAGTCCCTCTACATGATCAGTGTTAGTATACAGCGATTCAACATCCATTGTTACCAATATTGATTCACCCACATTCTTTATGTCATTGATCATATTGAGCACATAAGCACTGTCTTGAATAAAGGAGGGAAGCATGAATACAAATGGTTTTATAAAAAAGTCAACATACTGTGAGGCAGGCTCAGTCAGTGATGCATTTCTGCTGATTATAGGCCTACCTGGTGGAGTCTTTAAGTTCTTGTGTATCTTAGGCAACATATAAAATGATGGGATGCTGGGGATCTCTGCGAAATGGAAAGTCAAATTCCCTTTGCAATATCCAGTTGTTATTTTTCACTGTAGACAAAAGATCTTTCACCTCCAAAGGATTTTTTATTTTAGTTTATTTACACTATCATGGTTTGTGTAGGTTTATTAGACTAGTGGGGATTAGACTATTAGACTAGTAGAGCCTGAGCCACTCCCACTCCCACAGTGATAGCTGTCTGTGATTACTATTTAAGCAGAGTTTGGTGAAAAGTGAGTATATATATACACTATATTGCCAAAAGTATTCGCTCACCCATCCAAATAATCAGAATCAGGTGTTCCAATCACTTCCATGGCCACTGGTGTATTAAATCAAGCACCTAGGCATGCAGACTGTTTTTACAAACATTTGTGAAAGAATGGGTCGCTCTCAGGAGCTCAGTGAATTCCAGCGTGGAACTGTGATAGGATGCCACCTGTGCAACAAATCCAGTCGTGAAATTTCCTCACTCCTAAATATTCCACAGTCAACTGTCAGCTGTATTATAAGAACGTGGAAGTGTTTGGGAACGACAGCAACTCAGCCACGAAGTGGTAGGCCACGTAAACTGACGGAGCGGGGTCAGCGGATGCTGAGGCGCATAGTGCGAAGAGGTCACCAACTTTCTGCAGAGTCAATCGCTACAGACCTCCAAACTTCATGTGGCCTTCAGATTAGCTCAAGAACAGTGCGCAGAGAGCTTCATGGAATGGGTTTCCATGGCCGAGCAGCTGCATCCAAGCCGTATCACCAAGTGCAATGCAAAGCGTCGGATGCAGTGGTGTAAAGCACACCGCCACTGGACTCTAGAGCAGTGGAGACGCGTTCTCTGGAGTGACGAATCGCGCTTCTCCATCTGGCAATCTGATGGACGAGTCTGGGTTTGGCGGTTGCCAGGAGAACGGTACTTGTCTGACTGCATTGTGCCAAGTGTAAAGTTTGGTGGAGGGGGGATTATGGTGTGGGGTTGTTTTTCAGGAGCTGGGCTTGGCCCCTTAGTTCCAGTGAAAGGAACTCTGAATGCTTCAGCATACCAAGACATTTTGGACAATTCCATGCTCCCAACTTCCAACATGACTGTGCACCAGTGCACAAAGCAAGGTCCATAAAGACATGGATGACAGAGTCTGGTGTGGTGTGAGTCCTGACCTCAACCCGATAGAACACCTTTGGGATGAATTAGAGTGGAGACTGAGAGCCAGGCCTTCTCGTCCAACATCAGTGTGTGACCTCACAAATGCGCTTCTGGAAGAATGGTCAAAAATTCCCATAAACACACTCCTAAACCTTGTGGACAGCCTTCCCAGAAGAGTTGAAGCTGTTATAGCTGCAAAGGGTGGACCGACGTCATATTGAACCCTATGGATTAGGAATGGGATGTCACTTAAGTTCATATGCGAGTCAAGGCAGGTGAGCGAATACTTTTGGCAATATAGTGTATGTAAATATATATATATATATATATATATATATATGCATTTAAAAAAAAGTAAACTTCATTATTTCTGAATATAATTCAATGGTTTAAAGTTTAGACCTATTTTTAAATCCTCCAAATTAAACACTCTACTAAAAACATTTTTAATAACTTTAAAACTTATAACTTAATAACTATAATTATTAACTATTAACTTAATAAACTATTTGTAAAGCTCTCAATTATCTATCCAACTATCGCGATAATTGGATAGATAATTCAAAGCTTTACAAACAGTCTAACTCCAGAACTTTAACTAACTTCCGGGGCGGGGTTAAAGCCTTGCTGATAAATTTCCGGCCAGTTAGTTGGCGTTTTCTAACGCGCCTGTTTAAGTGACGGTGAAGTGTACATTCCGGTTCCCAGCCATGCTTTCAGCGTGTTTGACTTTCTGAAACCGTATAAGGTTTCCATCCAAATAATCTACAAGCCGTCAGTTGATTTTAGGCCACATTTTTATGAATCCCGAGCTGCTGTAGTGATGAAGGAGCTGATTGAGGACATGCCGGACAGTGGGTACGGGTGCGCCGTGGCGAACCGCTTCGGCCGCCTTCTGGACGACGAGTCTGACCCTTTCGACCTGCTGTACCAGGCCCAGGTGAAAAACGAGAAAAGGAAGAAGAAAGAAGAGGTGAAAAAAGTCGTCACCTCGACTAAAGCCAGCAAGAAGGAGTCGCAGAGAGAAAGGAAGGCACTAGTTCGTGTCCCGGATAATACTGCGAACAAGGGAGGAGTGACTGGTAAGTTCTTAATGAACTTGTGGCTTTGTGGAATTGGCGCATGCGCAGTGAAGGCGAGAAGTTCTTTTCCTTGTGACTCCGAGCAGGTCAGAAGCGTCCTCCTGTTCGTGCTGCCCCTGAGGAGCGAGGAGAAAAACACGTGGCCTTCAATGAAGCCAAGTTCAGTGAGGGAGAAGTTTCTCTGGGCTACTCCATTGAGAGGTGAGAAGAATCATTTGTCTCATTTTGGTCTTTGTGAGTTGTAAAGGTTCTTTCTTTAATTCTCTTCTCTGCTTAATTACACCCGCCCCCGCCCCCCCTACAGACTTCTGCTCAATTTACAGCTATAAGTCCCTTATCTTCCCTGTAAAAATCTACAGTAATTCCTTTCATAAATACAAAATATTAACAAAACATCCACTCTTGCACTACTTATCTATTTATATTTATAGATAATGATTAATATAATTCATTGCATTCAGTTTAACCCTTATATGCAAAATCTTTCAAAGCCCATATTATTTTTTACTTTATAAAAAAAAATTGTAAGAGAAGAAAAACATTATAGAAAATTAACCAGCATGTCATGTATTTTGTTTTTTCCCCCCTTCACAATCACTCCTATTAAAAAGTAAACAGGATTGTCCATGTGAGAGAACACATTGTATACAAAAAGTATATCCTCCAACCAAAAATGCTAATCTTCAGGCACAAAAAAGGGATAATCGATATAGCTATATCGGGGTGTGTGTGTATGTGTATTTTTTTTTTATATATATATATATATATATATATATATATATATATATATATATATATATATATATATATATATATATATATATATATATTAAAAAAAAACACTAGAAATTAATGGGTTTAATGTCTAACATTGCTGTGGCTAAATGAGTGAAATTAATCTGGAACGCTTATGATTAACTTTTAATAAATTTGGTTGTAGCAGTCCCTGATAATTCCCCTTTCCTTAAAAAAAAAAGTTTGTTTAGAAACTTTTTCAGTTGGGTATTTCTTCATAAACGTGTATGGATGTTTGATAATTAATGGTTTAGTGTACAGTTTGTGGTTGGCTAGTCATGCACATGTCTGTGATGTGCCCTTTGTTAGGCCTGGAGAGCTTTTTGATCGAGCAGCACGGGGAAGAGGAAGTGGACGGGGACGTGGGGTCCGAGGTGTCTGGTATTCCAGATCCGCTGATGGTTTTGATCCGAGGGGGAAACGGGAGTTTGAGCGACACAGTGGCAGTGACCGAGCGTAAGAATACAGTGCAGTTTCTTACTTGACTGCATACTGTTTGGACAATGACCTAAGTTAAATCTAATAGTGCTCTTTTTTCTTTTTTAAACCAGGAGTGTTCGTCCAGAGGAGAAGAGGGGTGGCAGTGGACCTCGCAACTGGGGGTCTATGAGAGACCATGTTAGGTAATGGATGTGAAATTTTTTACATTTTTAATAAATGTTCTAATAGTTAAAATTCACTTTGATGTATGCTGATATGCTTATTTGATTAAATCCAGTTTTATTTATTTGGTGGTTTCAACAATAGACATCAAAAGAAAGCATACTTCAAAGAAAGTATAGATACAGATATAGAAGAATAGAAGTTTTGGGACACCCCTCCAAATCATTGAATTCAGGTGTGGTGGTTTTTTTTTTTTTTTTTTTTTTTTTTTTTGTATTTATTTTTTTATTGCCCCCTTAGTTCCAGTGAAAGGAACGCTTAATGCCTCAGCAAACCAAGACATTTTGGACAATTTCATGCTCACAACTTTGTGGGAACAGTTTGGGGATGACCCCTTCATGTTCCAACATGACTGCACACCAGTGCATAAAGCAAGGTCCATAAAGACATGGATGAGAGAGTTTGGTATGGAGGAACTGTCAGTCAGACCTTCTTGTCTGTGCATCAGTGCCTGACCTTACAAATGTGCTTCTAGTGGAATGGTCAAAAATTCCCATAAATGCACTCCTAAACCTTGTCGAAAGCCTTCCCAGAAGCTGCAAAGGATGGAGCAACTCCATATTACTTTCATGTGTGGGTAAAGGCAGACGTCCCAGTTTTGGCTGGGCTCACAGTCTCCACTCTGTCATCCCAAAGGTGTTCTATAGGGTTGAGGTCAGGGCTCTGTGCAGGCCAGTCAAATTACTAGACACAAAACTTGCTCATCCATGTCTTTATGGACCTTGCTTTGTGCACTGGTGTGTCATGGTGGAACAGGAAGGGGTCATCCCCAAACAGTTCCCACAAAGTTGTGAGCATGAAATTGTCCAAAATGTCTTGGTATGCTGAAGCATTAAGAGTTCCTTTCACTCGAACTAAGGGGTCAAGCCCAAAACCTGAATTCAATGATTTGGAGGAGTGTCCCAAAACTTTTGGCCATATAGTGTATCTGTATACATGTCTTGAACCCTAACGAGCAAGCTAGTGGTAATGGTAACAGGGGAAAAACCACCAGAGATCTTGGCAAACCAGATTTGAAAAGGAAGCCACCCGCTTCTGGGTGATGGCAGATATTGTGATTTTTATAAATTGTGTGCAGAAATAGAAGCATAAAGATGAACTGTACTTAGCACTGCTAACTGCTGTGTAATCCACTAGTCTTGTAACCATGTTGCATTGCCACTTCCAAAAGTATGTCTAACCCATGGATAATAAAAAAAAAAAAAAAAAAAAACCCAAACTCTGCAGCAGTTCAAATGTTGTCTACATTTGTTAATTTGCATGATTTGAGGTTTTTTCAGACAAATGCAGGATGTTAAAACATTTCACATGATGAGTAAATGCACATGGAGTGATCTGTTAATAAGACAGGTGGCTGTGTTTGGTTCCCAGGTTATGTTTAAAACGCACTTTTTTTTTTTTTTTTTTTTTTTTTATTCTATAATTTGTACGTAGTTTTTTGTTGAACTCGTTTGTTTGTTTGCAAATTATGCAACAATTATACCTATAAATGGCAAATGTTTTACACTTTTTAAATAACTGTCCAGTAGCCCATGTGGTTTGTGTTGATTGCTCAGCTCTCATCCCACTCTCATTTGCTTCAACAGTGCAGTGGATGAGGGAGCACCTGCTGAGGAGACTGGTGAAGGCGAGGAAGTAGCAGACACGGCAGAGACCGATTTGGAAAATGGGTCAGATTGACTTGTGTGTAGAAGTCTGCGGATGCTTAAACCTGGATTAACAAACTGTTCAGTGTGTGAAGTTTGCCAACAAATTATTTAGTGGATTATAATGTGTGTATGTATGTGTAAAATATATATATATATATATATATATATATATATATATATATATATATATATATATATATATATATATATATATATATATATATATATATATATATATATATATATATATATATATAAATTATATATAAATTATATATAAATAAATAAAATTTTCCAATATTCTTCCTGTATTGGGTTTTAGAAGATTTGAGGAAAGTGTGCTATTTGCTGCATCACACATGGCTCATCTTTTCGATGAAGTTGAATTTGTGTAAATTGTGTACAGTACAAAGAAATCAAATTCAGGTGGTTGGGCAGACTGCAGGGAAAGAATGGCTGATCATCCACTAACCGCCTTAGTCAGAGGAATGTTGAGCTTTGTGTATAATTAGACTCCCTAATTTAACTTTAATTGGCTTTTAATTGCGTACCTGGCAAGAAGTTATTACAACATTTTATAAAGATGATTCTTGTCTTGGCTATGAAGTATGTTAAGCTCTGATAAATAAGAATTTTAGACACTATGGAAACCATTACATTTTTGTTAAACTGTTATTGTAAATCTGTGGATGCTTGCAGAGTTGTGGTAAAACATGAGTTCCGTTCCGTTCCTGCAGACCAGTTGAGACAGAAGAAGTACTTGAAGTTGCTATCGAGATGTCGTTGGACGAATGGAAGGCCATTCAGGAGCAAAGTCGGCCAAAGGCTGAGTTTAACATCCGTAAGGCAGAGACCAAGTTACCCGCCAAGGCTGTGGTGATCCACAAGTCCAAGCACCTTAAGGTTATCGGACTGTTACATGGGATGTTGCAGATATATTGCCTTTTTTGTACATTTTCACTCATTTTGCCACCTGTGTTTGTTAGGAACGTGGCCTCGGTCTAAATGAAGAGGACCTAGTCTGCCGACGCCCTGCCAACGACATCACCTGTCAGATGGACATTAACTTTGGGAGTCTCGGGAGGCCTACTCGAGGGGGCCGAGGCGCACGTGGGGGACGAGGCCGTGGAGCTCCTGCCACCCAAAGATCACCTCAGAAAGTTAGTGAAGTGGTAAGTGTGCATGAGAACACAATGACTTCGGTGCCTTTTTTTTTTTTTCTTCAATTCAGTTTTTTCAGTTTGAACACTTTCAATGCCAATAGATGATTTATCAGGTTACTGTAGTGTAGAATGATGCTGTAGTTTATGCAGATGTTGTTTCTTGTCATACACTAAAATCAGTATTGATGTGTCCCTGTCAAGCTTTTTACTCTAAACTTTCAAGTGGAAGTCTGAAAGCAGCTGTTGAGCATGACTTCAAATCAGCAGCCATTTCATTAAACCAATACATATTTATCTTTTTACCTTCTAAATAGATTAGGCATAGGATTATTGATGGTATCAGGAATCCCTAATGGCCATGGTGATATCTGAACGATTTACTGATTAAAAATATCTGGGATGTACTGGAATGGTATGGAATGTACTGTTTGTTTCTCGCACACTTTGTAGTCTTGAGCAAACCTTAATAACCTGTCGTCTGACCTCAAAGCAACAAAACGTCATTCTCTGGTGCATCTTCGCTTCCGTCGCCCATTTTGCCAAACAAAGCTGTAAACGTCTTTGCTCATGAAACATGAGCTCTACGTATTTATCAGTAAACAAGAATCCATTAAGTATCTCAGTTGCTTTTCACTACAGAGCATAGACAGGTGTAGTTTATATTTTTATTTAATGTGCTTGTTTATAGCTTATAACCTCATGGATTTATTAACAGTCTCATCTTCACTTTAGCAAGCATTCCTGACTTAACAGTAGTAATTAAAACAAATGCTTTATATCCCTTACTTTCTGCAGTCCCAGAATCCCCACGTTAACAGATTTGTCTCCCTCTGTCTGTCTGCATATCAGAAGACTTAAAAACAGCAAAGGAAGATTTATATGGTGGCATTTTTCCTTACTCATGTACATGCACAAGACAAGCCCTTTTTTTTCACAAACTGAGCATGCATACAAATCATTTATTGGGAATGTACAGTACAATGTACTGAAACATCAGATGAATATGAATAGCCAGGGTCAGTTTTTAAACCTGGGACTAATATGAAGCAGTGTGAAAGATGAAAACCCAAGGTTAACCCTTATTTTGTTATATTAATATGTTGTACATCCTGGGAATTTTTGTGCTTTCAAGGAGCATTATCAGAAACTCAACTTATTTATACTTGTGATCTGACGGAAGGCTGAACGGTCTTGTGTAGGAGCCGCTGCAAAATGTTTTCTACCAAAATCGTAGAAGCATCACTCGTGGTGTGATTACATGACTGAGAATTACTAGTTGTCTTGATGGGGCCCAACACTCACAGCAGTAAAAATGTGTTTTGGTCTTTCAGCAGCCTTCATCAGAGTTCTGTTTGACAGTCTGTAAATTTTCTAGTGAAAGCAGCAATAAAGGCCGCTTGCCTTGTCAGCACTGAGCTGCAACCTGTCGCTGTGATTGATGGAGAAAACACACATGTCGATACACGAGTCACACTCTACTGAATTGATCTGAGACTTGCTGCTGAATTGCCTTTTAAATTGACAGGCTTCAGTTGGTGCAGTATTATCTGCCATTAAAACACCCCTCACAGAGGCAATGTGTATACAGAACTACTCAAAAGTAATGTGCCCCCCCTCCTTGTGGTTCTTTCTCACTGCAAGCAGGCTTTTAGGTGGTTTTGAAATTGACTGAATTGATAAATTTAATGTTTGCTTGATTGCAAATTCTATAGAATTGAAAATAGAATTTTAAACTTGGAAGCTTCCAATGGTGTAATTTTTAATTATTTTTTACACATCACATGCAGTGTATACTCATTTTAGTTCTTGATATTCTCTCAGGAAGCCTCAGGTTTTTTTTAATAAACCACCCAGTAACTGTGTGTTGGCTAAAACTATGATCAAAACTGTAGGGGAACACTTAGCCTTCAGAAGTAGAGCTCAGGTTGGTGTTTGTTTGTTTTTTTTGTTTGTTTTTTTTTTTTTAAAGCTAAGTGAGCATAATGTATATAACTTGAGTGTGAGAATGAAGAGATTGTAACACAACTGATGGATGCAGCTAATTTGGATCAGTTGAATTCTTTAGTCTTTTTGCTTTTTACAGCAGGTCTCATTCATGATTATGAAATTTTAGTTATTAGGGTTTTTTTTTTTTTTGTGGTAGGGGTCATAACTTTTTCCATCAAATACCCCCCAGTTGTGCCTCCACTTTACCCAATTACAGAAACCAAGCTGTGAATCTTGTCAAAGGGTGAAAATGATTGTGTCCATTTATTTGCAAGTTGTCACTTTGCTTCATGTCTGAATGGTGTTTTCATGCCTCAGGTCCCAAACCCTGATGACCCGGAGGATTTCCCAGCACTGGCTTGATGGAATCAGATCGAGCCGAGCCAGCAGACAACTCATGGGACTTGAACAGCACTTGAAGTTGTGTTTAAAAAAAAAAAAAAAAGAAAACGTAAAAGATTAAACCCACATTTAAATTGAGTCTGTGACCTATGCATTTCTCTCAGTGGACTGAATTACTTCTCCATAGACCTTTACATTCATTGTGGTGATAATTCTAGTAGCTTTCACACGTATGGAAAAATAAAGCAAGCAAAATGAATGCTATGACTCCTCCTTCTGACTCGAGACATTTCAGAAGTTTGCAGTGATGAGTAATGGTTAATATCAACACTTGCTTTGCAACAGATGGTTGTAATGTTTTTTAATATCTGGAACTCCCTCTGCACCAAGTTGTTATTGATTTACAGTCATGGAAATAATTCACTCCTCTCCAGAAAATACTATAATCGATCCAGACTGAAAAATGTAGCATTCATTAGTGAGTGACAGTGAGAGGTTCTGAAGCCCCTCCACCCCACCCTAACAGATTTTATACAAAAGTTACACTTGTTCCTGTGTTTTATCCATAGAATATCTTCTTTTCATCTAGCCAATGCTTTAGGTTACACTGCTTAGTGGAAGAATTCACATATTGTGAATAATGAATTACATTATTTATTGGGCACTAAATGGTCATTTCTTTATTTCTGTGCTTTGTATTGTACCTGATGATGGCCTTTCAGGATTTTGTGACCACAGAAATGAACACAAAATCACAACACGTGTTCTGCCAAATCAGTCTTTGGTTCACGCGAGTCCAACTAAAGACTGCTAAAGGTAGTAATCACAGGGTGTCTTCACTGGTAGTAGTTTAAAAGCATTTTTTTTCCACTTCAAATCCCAGTTGCATTGCAGCCCAGTTCAGTTTTGGGGAAAAAAAGAGGGCCCCAATCAACCTTTTTTGCCCTAACAATCTAAAAACCCCTGCAAATGCAGGAGGGCCTGTTTACTCATGATAATACAATGTAATATTTGCTCTCCTTGTGGTTTATTGCTTTATTCAGCCACAAATGAAGCCAGGATTCAGAAAGACCATCTGGAATAAATGTCCCCCAAAATGTTGAATAATTTTTTGTTTTTGTGGTTCACGTCATCTCAACCTAAAGAGAGTGATGATGTCCTCTAACTTGTCCAGCTTTCTCACGTCCACATCTGTACACCTACGCTCAAACGGGTCATCTTCCTGAGTCTCTGGTTAACTCAAATCAACTGCATTGCATCCTGAGTTCAGGATCCAGGAGTCTGGTTTATGCTGTCTCTACTTCTCTGCTGGATTTCTCATTATCCTGACAATGAATGCTGGACAATGCTAGAGAGAGAAACTCTTTCCTGATTGTTATTAGGCGCTCTTCTTTGTGTAGGTTATTAGATTTTTCCCCCTCCTGCTCCAACAACTGTGTTCTCATGTGGTGATGAAGCAGCACTTAATTTCTACCAGGAATAACAACAAAAAAAATGCAGCACCAATCAAACAAATTAGCACCAGAAGCACTATAAATATATTTAATGGTTTTCAGGATGGCATTTTTCCTTTTAATCCACCACTGGCTCTTTGATTTTAGCCGCATTAATCTGTAAATGGTTCTCTTGTACACCAGTCAACCAAACTCAACGTGCTGGGGGGGAAATGGACTGATTAAAAGATGGACCTGATTTGACCTGATGGTTTCATTTCTTAAAAGCTGGAAAGTCTTTGAGCCGGTGAAGTAATTTTACTGCTGTCTGTTGATCATGTCGGAAAATCGTAAATCGTAATTACGAGTAGGATGAAACTCGGAATTTTCTGCTATATATTTCTTTGAGTGAGAAAAATGAAATTGAAAGTTTTGTCTTCTCAGATGATTATTTCACTCATGTATGTGGTATATACAGCGAATTATTGAAATACAAGCAAACTGGTTAAGTTTTAAGCACCTATTATAGAGAAATCTCCTTATAAATTGATTCAGAACATTTGTGCTTCATTTTTCAGAAGTGGATCTTCCAGAAATAAACCTTTGCTGTATTTTTGTAGTTAATTAAGACAAAGACAAAACCCTCAATTTCCTCCAAACAGATTTGAACGCACCTGATGTCTTAATTACGACTTCCGACCTTCAGAAAAATATATAGTGGACTTTGTTTTGATTCATCGTCTCTAGTTGACGGTAAATTTATTGAAACTGAAAGCACAGAAGCTGATTTCAGGCTTTAAAATTAAAAATTGCATTAAAACAGGAAAATTGCCTGCACAAAATATCTAGCGTTTTACACTTACATTTTACAATAACCCTAAAGTTTACAGTGGCCGCATGAATTGATTAAAAACATAAATGTTGATGCGCATTATTTGTTCTTCATTTTCTAGAAGTAGAATAAATTTTTTTTTCCTAAATGTGATTTAAACTGGTTTTAAAAGTCATAGGAAGCTGAAGCCAATTTCAGGCAGTAGTGCTGCTGTGAGCATGCTGCCACTAGATGGCGCTTTGAGACCGATTTGAATGTTGAAACCTAACCGGGGGTCATTTAAAGTCCCTGCTCATTGCACGTGAACATCAGGTGATGAGGCAGTTTAAATAAGGGTGTGTTTTGTTGCATATACACCGATCAGGCATAACCTTATGACCACCTGCCTAATATTGTGTAGGTCCTCCTTTTGTTCCCAAAACAGCCGTGACCCATCATGCACTGTGTATTCTGACACCTTTCTATCAGAACCAGCATGAAATTCTTCAGCAATTTGAGCAACAGTAGCTCGTCTGTTGGATCAGATCACACGGGCCAGCCTTTGCTCCCTACATGCATCAATGAGCCTTGGCCGCCCATGACCCTGTCGCCGGTTCATCACTCTTCCTTCCTTGGACCACTTTTGATAGATACTGACCACTGCAGACCGGGAACACCCCACAAGAGCTGTAGTTTTGGAGATGCTCTGATCCAGTCGTCTAGCCATCACAATTTGGCCCTTGTCAAACTCGCTCAAATCCTTACGCTTGTCCATTTTTCCTGCTTCTAACACATCAACTTTAAGGACTAAATGTTTACTTGCTGCCTAATATATCCCACCCACTAACAGGTGCCATGATGAGGAGATAATCAGTCTTATTCACTTCACCTGGCAGTGTTCATAATGTTATGGCTGATTGTTGTATGTGTAATATGATTAATTTCAGGTCACAACTGAAGAACTAATCTTTAAACTTTTTTTTTTTAAATGAATTGGGCTAAAGTCATGACTTGGATTTTCCATTGTCGCTGATTTGCTTAGCACGTCAATGCAAACCAGCCTCTGCTTTTTTTTCCCCCCAAAAAGGCAGGTTGAAAGAAATTCTCTGCATGGTTTTGACTGTTGCCAGATTAGCAGTTAATGTTTTGGGAACATTTGGGTTGACTTGGGAAAAGTCAAGGTCATGATTTATTTTATTGTGACATTAAGAAGGCTGTATTTGGGCGATGATGGCTTGTGTCTGCTGCTTCAAAAAAAAAAACACTCAAGCTACAATGCTAATGTGGTTAGAGACTGCTTTTGAAAGCAGAACGTGAATTCACGTTTTCCAAATTTTCTTTAAACCTTCAGATGAGTTAGGTCACAATTTGGGAGCAAATAATTCAAAACAAACATGGGAGGATAAAATGTGGGGGAAAAAAAGACCTCTTCATAGCAACAGTATTCTCTAATGCCAATGGACTCTTTCAGCAGGATAATGCTCTCTGACACACTGCAAATATTGTTCAGGGAATGGTTTGAGGAACGTCTCTTTGGGAGTGAGAAGGCTGGACAGGATCAGAGGGACAGGTCATGTTGGACATTTGGGGGACAAAGTTAGGGAGGCCAGATTAAGATGGTTTGGACATGTTCAGAGGTGGGAGAGTGAGTATATTGGTAGGAGAATGTTGGACAAGGAGCTGCCAGACAGGTGGCAAAGAGGAAGGCTAAAGAGGAGGCATATGGATGTAATAAATGAGGATATGAAGCTAGTGGGTGCAAGTGTTGAGGATGCAGAAGATAGGGATAGGTGGAGAGAGCTGATTCGCTGTGGCGACCCCTGAAGGGAAAAGCTGGAAGAAGAAGAATGGTTTGAGGAACATGACATGAAGAGTTCAAGTTGTTGACTTGGCCTTCAAATTCCTCAGATCTCAATCTGGTCAAACATCTGTGAAATGTGCTGGACAAACCAGTCTGATCCATGGAGACCTCACCTTACATCTTACAGTATACCACTACAAAGGATCTGCTGCCAATGTCTTGGTACCACATTCCACAGCAGATCTTCAGAGGTCTAGTGGAGTCCATGCCTCAAGGAATCAGAGCTGTTTTGGAGGCACAAGGAGACATACACAATATCTACAATTCTAAGATTGGGGCACTTATAGAAACAGGTTACTGTAGCAATGACTAATCACTGAAATGCAGTGTAAAGGTCATGACATGTTTCTGTCACACTGGCATTTCATTGTGGATGGGAAGCAGACAGAAAACAATAAAGTGGACAAAACATATAAAAGAAGAGCATTTATTCTGCAAATGACCTATGATGGTGTAGACTATGGCTTATGACTATGCCTATGACTTAGGCAATGAAAGCAGCAGCTATAAGATCATCTTAGTTGTTAGCCTTGTAACTCCAGTGCGAAAACAAAGCGTGAGCAAGAGAAGATATTCTCCGGGTTGTTTAAGGTATTTGAGTTTTGGTTAAACTATTCCTTTAATTTGAGCAGAAGGCTAAAACCTCTACTCTGTTATCAGGGGCTTCTATCTCAGACGCAGTCAAAATGAGAGGATTTATAACTAAATAGCCTGCAGCAGGGTGCATATGGTATATGTGCATGAGAAGCATGATTTAGTGATTTGTTTCCCTGCTGTCCAAGTCCTCGCCTTATTTGTGTAGTGCATCTATCACTACTGAAGGTTAATGTCCTCCTCTGTGATGGAGCGTTTTAAACCCAGGAGCTCGCCTACTGTTCAAACACACAGACGAGTGCTTTGGATATTTGATGTTTATCATTCAAATTCTGCAAACCTTGTTTTCCCAGATTTACACCATGGACGGTTTTTGTCCTCTAACAGTCTTGTACAGGAAAGCTGATTGTAACATGCTCTTTGTTAATTCCAGCAGTCTGAATTTAACATAACATGGGGGGCGGGAATAGGTTACTATGGCAATTCTTAGGGCTATTAAAGTAGAGTAATCTAAAATTTATTTACTAAAAGGATGTAGTCAACAAATAATAACAAAACCTGTAGTTTTACATTAGCAGAAAGAGCAAATGTTCGCCACAATATCATGTAAGATAACTGTGCACTGATCAGGCATAACATTATGACCACCTGTCTAATATCGTGTCGGTCCCCCTTTTGCTGCCGAAAAAGCCCTCTGACCCATCATGCACTGTGTATTCTGACAGCTTTCTATCAGAACCAGCATTAACTTCTTCAGCAATTTGAGCAACAGTAGCTTGTCTGTTGGATCAGATCACACGGGCCAGACTTCGCTCCCCACGTACATCAATGAGCCTTGGCCGCCCATGACCCTGTCTCCAGTTCACCACTGTTTCTTTCTTGGACCACTTTTGATAGATACTGACCACTGCAGACCGGGAACACCCCACAAGAGCTGCAGTTTTGGAGATGCTCTGATCCAGTCTTCTAGCCATCACCATTTGGTCCTTGTCAAACTCACTCAAATCCTTACGCTTGCCCATTTTTCCTGCTTCTAACACATCAACTTTAAGGACTAAATGTTTACTTGCTGCCTAATATATCCCACCCACTACCAGGTGCCATGATGAGGAGATAATCAGTGTTATTCACTTCACCTCTCACTGCTCATAATGTTATGCCTGATCGGTGTATAACTACATTCTTAATGTAGATTGATCAGAAAGTCTTTCAATCTTGAAATAGTTACTCTAAATTAAGGATAAACACAATCCTGGGTTTAAAGTTCCACACTGCTCATAATTTACCCGGGGTTTACAATAAATCCTGGCTCTTTATAATCTGACATTTTACACTGTACATTCCTAAACCCTGACTTAATCTTCTTTTTTGCAACATCAACAATCAGGATTTGATAAATACAGTACACAACCGCTTTAAATAAGAGCTTGTCTCATACTTTCGCTTCATTGAGGGAAAAAATGTTGCCATGCACCGTGTTGTCTGTTTTAAGCCTGCTG
Source organism: Hemibagrus wyckioides (assembly GCF_019097595.1). NCBI lineage: Eukaryota > Metazoa > Chordata > Actinopteri > Siluriformes > Bagridae > Hemibagrus > Hemibagrus wyckioides. Next base: position 12,675,854 of record NC_080727.1, read on the forward strand.
AGATGCACAAAGACAAAAGAAAGAAAACATACATGGGAGCAGCATAAATGATTTTTTTTAATTATTTCTTTTAAGCATGGTGAAACTTGGTAGCGTCATTGTTTACGGCTCAGTCCTCATCTTGGAATTTCTGAGTCATCACTGGTGGCACATATGTACTGTACCAACACTTTGGTATGACATGAAAACCTTTCACATTTTTAATAACAAGTATTTTAATAAACAATATCAAAAGTCAACACTGTGAGCTTCTGTCATCATCTGCTGTTTACACAACATGCAGGGTTTCTGTGACTGTACAAAGCATGTGATAGGAGACCTGCTGGCAAATTTCTGACTGAGTGTCTGTAAGCATCTAGCTGTAATATCATTTCACACTGCACATGTTCAGCACCACAATGCGGGGTTAACAACACAAAAGCTGTATCAGAGCAGGGTTATATAAAAGTGCTTAACCCCGCTTCTAATTTACAAGTGTGAAATGTTCCTTTACGTTTCTCTAGTTAAAAGCGTGGTTTAAAACGATAAAAACCTGGCGTTAAATGCAGTGTGAAAAAAGCCTAGAAGATGTTAATTAAGTAACACAATCCAGACCATGCTGTTACACGAAAGCATTGCTTCTAGCTCTTTCTAAGAAAGTGTATAACAGCATGGTCTGGATTGTTATTCAATTTGTACCACAGCAACTTGCAAGCGATTACAATGTTCATTAAAACATTACACAACTGGACCTCTAATATAAATGATGTTGTCCTTTCTTGTCCTGGTTAGATTTTCGCAAAATTATAGCTATATCTATCGATCCTTCCTACCTCATGGAAAAATCCTGCTGCTGATTTCTGCTTCGCATCTTTGACTACAGTAAAATAAAACAGTGCAACATTGCCGGACAGTCTTATTAGGCAATGATAGCATGGGTATGATCCCGCTGACAGGTGATTATCCAGCGATTCCCACTCATCTTCCATACCTGTTAAAAAATGCAAGAAAGAAACAAACACCGATAAACAGTGAACTATAAAGAAAATAAATAAAAAATAATGTGTATTTTACACCAGGCGATCAAGTAATTTTGAACTGATTTGCTAATCAGTGAACTTTTCCATGAAAAATGTTAACAATTTCACTGACTAGGCATAACATTATGACTACCTGCCTAATATTGTGTTGGTCCCCCTTTTGCTGTTAAAACAGCCCTGACCCAGCTTTAACTTCCCCACGTGCATCAATGAGCCTTGGCCGCCCATGACCCTGTCACTGGTTCACCACTGTTCCTTCCTTGGACCACTTTTGATAGATACTGACCACTGCAGACCAGGAACACTCCACAAGAGCTGCAGTTTTGGAGATGCTCTGATCCAGTCATCTAACCATCACAATTTGGCCCTTGTCAAACTCGCTCAAATCCTTACACTTGCCCATTTTTCCTGCTTCTAACACATCAACTTTGAGGACAAAATGTTCACTACTGCTAGCTGGTATAATGAAACCTAACAATAAAAACTAATAGAAATAGTCAAAAATTTACCTTAGATGAAGAAATCCACATGCAGGTAGTAAAAAATTTTGAGCGGTTTCAGCATGACGAAAATGATGCGAAATCGATGTGCGCATGTGCAGTAGGACAATCTGGTGGGTCGGATAAAATGTCTGGACACCGGGTTTAGGACCTGCACTGAGAGTTAACGTGTCCTCTAATGTAAATAATGGATATCAAATAAATAATTTGTAATAGTTGTCAAATTGCTGTGCAAACATATACTTCAGGATGTGCTATTAAGGAACAATAATCATCTTCTGGGTGGTAACGGTGACTATTCCTAAAGCAGCAGAATCTATAGTATAAAAGCCACTTCTCAGCTGCGCTTCCTCCAAATAACGCTGTCCATCAAGCAGGAACAAATTCTTGCTCTCCCTCATCCTTGGCTACAGCTCAGACCATTTTTGTGACACGTGCCAAAAAAGTAGAGTTCATCTTCAGATTTGTATATTAAAAGAGCACAGTGAGACTTCTCTCTGCCAGGAACCTAGCGATTTCTCTCAGCCCTGAGCCAGGAGAGTTTTGGCTGAGGACGATGTGACGGCGTTTGAAGACAGTCTGGTGGTGTTTTAGTGGATTGGGCCGAGACCTTGCAGCTGGGTTACGGCAGAGGTGATTGTAAACGTTGGGCTTAAGTGTTCTTTCTTCACTTGGTGTAATAAACACAGGCGTGAGCTCATCGCAGCTGACGGAGTGAATCCAGATGGATAAAGTCGGAAAATACGTCAAGAATGCATCTGTAGCTAAGCCCTGATTTTTCTTTATCTCGACTACCTGCTTTCCCCCCATTTTTCCCCTCGCGCTGTATCAATGCGTCATTGTTACTTTCTCCCCGTTGCGCTCTTGCTGAGATGCGACTTGAGCGAGCTCATGAATTATGTACATAATGGGCTTTCCACTGCATTGGATTCACCGAGACTCAAAAGACCATGAAGAAATTGCTGATTGATTTACAGCAAGAATGTATACACTTCAGATTCCTTGGAGAGAGATAAAATACTTTATGAAACAGTGTAAAGTGAATAAGCTTTGATGGTTTTGATAAAGTAAGTGTGTGTGTGTACTGATTTACCCGTGCTTTTTACTTCTAAGATGTTGAAACTGATTTTTCAACGATTAGTTTGTTAAAGTGGTTCAGATTAAAATTTCCTGAAGGAAAAAGTTCTTTTTAAAGTATTATAGCATCATTCAGGGACGAGCCATTTTTTTCACTTCCCTTGAAGGTTTGTTGAACCGACTATCATTAGCTATAACGCTAGCTAGCTGTCTAGCACAGGTGGTTGCTTTGACTTCCTGACTTCAACCAATCTTTTATTAAAATACAGCAAAGAAATGTTTACCAAAGAGTGTGTTATTCAACAGTCTTGGTGGAAATTCAATGTTTTAGCAAATCAAATATCTCTCTGCAACATTTTTATGCTGTTAGCAAGCTAGCTGTTAATGTTTCAGGAGTATTTTTTTTTATCTATAAGTAATTGTAAGCGATTCTGGCAAAATTCACTTCCCACGTGCGTGACCCTGATGCCGGTTCACCACTGTTCCTTCCTTGGACCACTTCTGATAGATACTGACCACTGCAGACCGGGAACACCCCATAAGAGTTGCAGTTGGAGATGCTCTGATCCAGTCGTCTAGCCCTCACAATTTGGCCCTCGTCAAACTCGCTCAAATCTTTATGCTTGCTCATTTTTCCTGCTTCTAACACATCAACTTTGAGGAGAAAATGTTCACTTGCTGCCTAATATATCCCACCCACTAACATGTCCAATGATGATTCACTTCACCTCTCACTGCTCATAATGTTATGCCTGATCGGTGTATTTAGTAGATTTTGTGGCTGCAGTGAGAAGCCCACCATGTAGCTAGTTATAGCTACATTTGCATGGATTGTAATTTTTGTTGAAAATCTTCTCATAGTCTAGTGTAAATAAAATGCTCAGTAGGCAAATTCGGCTCTCTAAATGTTGATGAAATTTCTAAAACAGTAGTAACTCGACAGATGTGTATGCATTAATGTGGTCAGGTTTTCTGTGAGGACATATTTATTACATCTTTACTGGAAGGAGTCTCCAGTGTCAGTGATTTGTAACAGTTAGAGGTAAAGATATAGCTTTAATTTTTCCACAACAGGAACATCATCAGAGTAGACGAGTTTACTAACTCTATTAACTCCTTTTACCAAAGACAAAAAAATTGGAATTTGCTCCTGTCTTACTGTGTCCAGGTTCAGCATTGAACATCTTTGCATGTCAGACTTCACAGTGGTGGTTAATGACTCATATGGAAGTAGACACTCAGGCCTTTTTTTTTTTAATTTTTTAAAATAATTATTTCTGTTTCTGTATACCTGCTACGGGTAATATATTCATAGAAAAGTTCCAAAAAACCTGAAAAATTCTTCTTTTTTTCCCCAAGCACGAATCTTCAAAGTAAACCGTGATTTCAAACCCATTTCTTCTCTTTGAGATGCCCAAGGTGCTTTTTTTTTTATAAGCATCTAAAATTTAAAGGTGTTATCTTCAACCACTAAAGTTCTGTGTAAAGTTATCCCAACAGAGGTAAAAAACAAATGTCTCACAAGGCAAGCCAACGGTGTCCTGACTTTTATGTCCAAGTCCTTTTATGTCTGACTTACAGCAATAAAATTATTCATTTGTTTATACTAATAGAAAATCTCTCATAATTCGATTTCCATTTCGCCAGTGGAATGGAACGCCAGTGTACTGGGAAAAAGGGTTAATTTCAAGAACAACGAAATATAAAAGGCTGGTAAGGAAATGACAGTTTATATACACTATATTGCCAAAAGTATTCGCTCACCTGCCTTGACTCGCATATGAACTTAAGTGACATCCCATTCCTAATCCATAGGGTTCAATATGACGTCGGTCCACCCTTTGCAGCTATAACAGCTTCAACTCTTCTGGGAAGGCTGTCCACAAGGTTTAGGAGTGTGTTTATGGGAATTTTTGACCATTCTTCCAGAAGCGCATTTGTGAGGTCACACACTGATGTTGGACGAGAAGGCCTGGCTCTCAGTCTCTGCTCTAATTCATCCCAAAGGTGTTCTATCGGGTTGAGGTCAGGACTCTGTGCAGGCCAGTCAAGTTCATCCACACCAGACTCTGTCATCCATGTCTTTATGGACCTTGCTTTGTGCACTGGTGCACAGTCATGTTGGAAGAGGAAGGGGCCAGCTCCAAACTGTTCCCACAAAGTTGGGAGCATGGAATTGTCCAAAATGTCTTGGTATGCTGAAGCATTCAGAGTTCCTTTCACTGGAACTAAGGGGCCAAGCCCAGCTCCTGAAAAACAACCCCACACCATAATCCCCCCTCCACCAAACTTTACACTTGGCACAATGCAGTCAGACAAGTACCGTTCTCCTGGCAACCGCCAAACCCAGACTCGTCCATCAGATTGCCAGATGGAGAAGCGCGATTCGTCACTCCAGAGAACGCGTCTCCACTGCTCTAGAGTCCAGTGGCGGCGTGCTTTACACCACTGCATCCGACGCTTTGCATTGCACTTGGTGATGTATGGCTTGGATGCAGCTGCTCGGCCATGGGAACCCATTCCATGAAGCTTTCTGCGCACTGTTCTTGAGCTAATCTGAAGGCCACATGAAGTTTGGAGGTCTGTAGTGATTGACTCTGCAGAAAGTTGGCGACCTCTTCGCACTATGCACCTCAGCATCCGCTGACCCCGCTCCGTCAGTTTACGTGGCCTACCACTTCGTGGCTGAGTTGCTGTCGTTCCCAAACACTTCCACGTTCTTATAATACATCTGACAGTTGACTGTGGAATATTTAGGAGCGAGGAAATTTCACGACTGGATTTGTTGCACAGGTGGCATCCTATCACAGTTCCACGCTGGAATTCACTGAGCTCCTGAGAGCGACCCATTCTTTCACAAATGTTTGTAAAAACAGTCTGCATGCCTAGGTGCTTGATTTTATACACCTGTGGCCATGGAAGTGATTGGAACACCTGATTCTGATTATTTGGATGGGTGAGCGAATACTTTTGGCAATATAGTGTATTTGTTGTTACATAAGTGAAGTCAGGAAATAACTTGTGTTATGGAAAATGAATTTAACTATAAATTGGCAAATTAGTACAGAAATAAGACCTTCTGAGAAATGAGACCTTTTCTGAAATAGGACCTTTTCTGTTGTAGAAAAATAAACAACTTTGGGGTGGTAACAGTAGCTTCATCACATCACCTCATCAAATGATTATTTTCTGTAAACACATGACCCCAATTGTTTTATACCTTATTTACTTTAGTCCGAGTTTAGTAAAAAAAAATAAAATAAAAAATAGGGGCACTTGCTAGAGGAATTTTTAGCACATATGCTCAGTGTATACACACAAACACACACCCTTTCACACATCTCTTCTACAGTTGATTAAAATCGAAACAAGAGTTCGTCGGGCATGCACTCTCCAGTCTGTTTTGATTAGGGTCTTTTTAGAACCTGGAGAGAAAGCACAGCAAGTAAAGACCTTTCCTCTCTCTCGTTCTCTTTCTACTGTGGCTCGGCTCAAGGTTAGCCCTTGTGGCAGCGTGGTTCGAGTCTCAAATAGTCACAGCCAGCTTATTGATTTCAGCTGTAGGGCTAGCGCTAAAGCTAATAAGGTTAGCCTTGAATCCTGAAGTTAATTTGCCATTGAGACCTCCTGGAAAAACAAAGATCCTTGATCTCCTCTGTCTCACTTCGTGTGGTTCAGAAGGGTCATCCTCTGCATCTGAATCATAATTTATTGATCAGGAAATCACTACTTCTGAATTCCTACTGGGCTGAAACAACTGTCCTTTTTGGCCAGTGCTTGATAATTTCACAGGTGTGATGGTCTGTGCATGGTCCACTCTGTGGGGTGTTTGTAACAGAGATGCCAACATTTGTGGTTTAGTCATAGAATCATAGACAGTCTTTATTTAAAAAAATGACATTAGATGTCAGAGACTGTCACATCTGAAAAATGTTGAAAAAACAGGTTCTCACACCTCCCCAGCAGCTTCAAACAACCAATCACTGATCACTATCATTCCTAACAACCAATCACTGATCAGCATAATTCCCCATAGCTAATCACTGATCACCATCATTCCCAACGACCAATCACCCATCCCCATTGTTCCCAACCACCAATCATTGATCACCATCATTCCCCAAGACCAGTAAATAATTACCATTGTTCCCAACAACCACTGTCCTCAATAACACTGAATATATGACTGTCTCTAAAGACCAATCACAGATCACCATCATAATCATTGACCAATCACCATTGTCCTGCACACACACTTTTTTGTACATCTTCAATGAGTTATTTATATCCATAACCATTTCCTTTGTGTCTATTTACTGATTCATGGGACTATTTTTGAAAGAAATTTTTGAATTTTGTAAATGCTTAAATAATTAGTTTATGGTGCTGTGACAGTGCAAGTAGTGACTTTTTTTCTATATTATCTATTCTATTCTGTTCTGGTAAAACACTGCAGATTATTCAGTGAATATAAAATTTTAGTATATGACATTTATGCAGTGACTTCTAGCAATTTTTGGAGCATGTTTTAGCTCATTTACTCTAAAACAATTTTGGTAACAATGGTTACTTGGTGCACATTGGAAAAAAAAATAGCTGGAAAAATGTCAGCTAACGACAACAGGGTTTTCAGGGTAAAGCTGTGTTTTTCTCTCTTCCTGCTAGGATTTTCTTGTTACCAATGTGAGCACCTTTGGTAGAAAGATAGAGGCCATATCAAAGTCTTAACCCTTATATATTAATAATGGCCGGTAAATCAATCAGGGCTGCAGGGCTATCGAGACACAGTGCGTTCAGGTCTCTGGTGGAACGAGAGGCCAATGAGGAGGGCGCACGGTCATTATTAATGCAGCAGCTTGGGGATCTTGGTGCTCACTACCCCACAGGGTTTAAAGCGCAGTGTTAGCTCAGCGATCCTCAAGCACAGCTCTGGGATCTTGTTTGATGTAGAATGACTTCCAGCAGCCTCATGATGTCAGGCATTTCCCTGGAATCATGTTGAGGATGTTTTCTTATGCTTTGGTTTTTAATAAAATGTGATATAAAATGCGGTGTCATCATCTAGGTCAGGTTTTACTGAGGAGTAGGTAAAAGCAAAAGAAAATAAATGAAATATAATTAAGAGATGGTGCAAGTACATATACACTACCAGCCTGAGTGTTTGACCATCTGGAGTTTCTTAAGTTTTATTAAAATTTAATGGCTATGAACCAAATAAACTACTATAGAATAACATTTAAATTCAAGAAAATGAATTATTATTATTATTATTATTATTATTATTATTATTATTAATAATTTATTTTAAAAAGAAAAAAGATTTTTTGTCTGCTCGATCACTCATCTTAATGCAAGTTGCTATGAGTATAGCTCAACACTCATACACAGCGCCAGCATTAAAATCTTAATATTTGGAATAAATGAGTGATAAAACTTGTGACCTTTTCCCAATAAATTTAGTTTGTTCCAAAACATTAAGTAGATGTTTATTTGGTTATAGTTACAAATTAAAGAGCTAAAATGAGGACATTTAAAAAATAAAGCTAAAACAAAAGCTGGTCAGAAACTTCAAACTGTTAATGTACCTCAGCGTTAGATGATCATGTCTGTAAAAATTATTTAACTAACTTGAAAAGTTATATTGTTCTATTTTTAAAGTTATATTGGTCTTTCATTTTTTTAAATATATTTTTTCTTCTAGTTAGACAGTGTAAAGGTTGCCATTATTTCACAAGAAGGGATCATTTTCAAGAAACATTCTTTGTAGCACTGTGGAAATTGGAGTATTGTAATATTTATTTAAGAACTTATTATTGTTTGAATTTAAAGATGCATTTTCACCGATCAGGTATAACATTATGACCAGTGACAGGTGAATAAGACTGATTATCTCCTCATCATGGCACCTGTTAGCGGGTGGGATATATTAGGCAGCAAGTGAACATTTTGTCCTCAAAGTTGATGTGTTAGAAGCAGGGAAAATGGACAAGCGTAAGGATTTGATCAAATTTGACAAGGGCCAAATTGTGATGGCTAGACGACTGAATCAGAGCATCTCCAAAACTGCAGCTCTTGTAGGGTGTTCCAGGTCTGCAGTGGTCAGTATCTATCAAAAGTGGTCCAAGAAACGAACAGGAAGGTCATGGGCGACCAAGGCTCACTGACGCACGTGACGAGCGAAGGCTGGCCCGTGTGATCTGATCCAAAAAACGAACTACTGTTGCTCAAATTGCTGAAGAAGTTAATGCTGGTTCTGATAGAATGGGGTCAGAATACACAGTGACAGGTCAGGGCTGTTTTGGCAGCAAAAGGGGGACCAACACAATATTAGGCAGGTGGTCATAATGTTATGGTCAGTGTATTTCACCATGTTGAAATGACCCAAATCCTTTTATGTCTTAAAACCACACTGATCAGATTTTAAAAATGTTCTCAGGATTGTGTAGACACAATAATGTGATCTTTTCAAATCCGTCCTTATCGAATTGTGTATGTGGTCCTAGATCAGATATCTGATAAGCAGCCATGAGTGAAAATGGTGAGAATGACATTCGCAATGGATAGTAATCAACCTGATAGTATACAGCTGTGATGAATGTAGTAGATTTATAATAGTGACCTCCAGAGCAAATTGCGATGCAGGCCAGTGCAGGCTTGCAGGTAACTTGCTCATTGGTTTTGTTGGTTTTAAAATGATGGATTGTCTCACAGATTTTGGGCGTGGTTACGGAGGATATGGATCACTTACATTTAAGAGTCTGAAAGAATCAGATTAATTAAAAAAAATAATAAAAAATTATATTTGTGCAATGAGGCTTATAATACAAACCTGGTCAAAGATGGGATTTATCTCATATTCTCAGTGGTAGAACCACAAATAAACCTTTCTTACACCCATCTTTATCAGGGCTGCCAATAATTCTGTAGTGTCCTGTCTCCTCTGTCTGAAACTTAATCTGCCCTCTTGATTTTGCTCCACCATTTTCATGACTGCAAAATATGTGATTGTGAAATAGTCTTATTTCTCGTTTTCAGTGTTTGTGGAGAAAATGGCTGACTGGATTGAAAACATTTGCTCTCTTGGTGACCTATGAAAGCATTATTATTCTGAAGCCAAACTGAGAGCAATTTGTTGAAATCTTAGCATTGGGAAAGGTTTGAAATGGGAATGGCAAAAATATCACAGTCTTTAACAGAGTGCTTTTTAAGGTGTATAGTCCCCTAGTCCCCCAGTCCTGGCAGGACTAATTTGTTTTTGCTCTACACTGAAACCATTTAGGTGGAAGATCAAAACATGAAAATGACACAATAGTTCAAAAATCTCAGCTTTCATTTCCTGATATTTACATCTAAATGTGTTAAACAACTTGGAACATGGTGCCTTAGGTAGAAACCACTGTATATTAGCTTAATTTGAAGGAAATGCCTTGTGTGTTTTTGTGGTCTGGTCTGCTATATTAGCTTACATATCTTGCCTGTTGGATGTAGTAATACAGCCTCGGCGGATGCTCGGTTCTCCCACTGGTATCGTACAGCTCATGGCCTGACACGTTATGGCAGTGCAATCCAAACAGCATGCTGTGAAAAGCTCTAATTAGTTCCCACTGTTTGCACAGTGGACACCCAGAGGACCCTTAGGCACGCTGTTACTTTGTTTTAATGTGTTTACGCTCGGATGTAAGTAAGTCGCATTAATCACCCAGCAACCACCTTGGCAGTGCCCTAGGGATCATCAACGACGAGAAAGTAGAGGCAGGAGTGTGTGTGCATATATTCAAACCAGCGATCCACCATGTAAACTGTACACTTTATTTTGCATTTGACAAGGCTGCTTCTCTGAGGGACCTGACACACCAAGCCAACTGTTGTCCAGAGCACTGTTGATGCTGTATATTCGCATGTAGACCAGCCTTTGTCTGTGGACCTAATCTACAAAAATGACATATTAGCAATTATTTTAGTATAGGCAAATATACCCTCACCATCAGCTTGTACACCTGAGCATTTATGCAGATGTTTAATCAGCCAATCAAGTGGCAGCAGCACAGTGTATTAAATCATACAGATACAGGGCAAGACCTTAAGTTAATGTTCACAGCAAACATCAGAATGAATGTCTCTGTGACTGTAACTGTAGCATGGATGTTGGTACCAGATGGGCTAGTTTGAGCATTTCAGAAACTGCTGATCTCCTGGGATTTGTGCACACAGCAGCCTCTAGAGTTTACACAGAATGGTGTAAAAAAAAACAAAACATTGACAGTCCTGTTGTTGGAAACACCATGCTGATAAGAGATGTTAGAGTAACAATGCTAGTTGTTTTTTTTTCAAGCTGCCAGGAAGGATATAATACCTCATATAATTAATCTTTAAAAAATGTGCTGAGCAGAAATGCATCTCAGCATGCGCAAAACATCAAACCTTGAGACAAATGGGTATCTGAAGCTATGATAGCCTCAGATTCTTGTTCTTGGCTGAAAGGAGTGAAACCTGATGTGGTCTGCTTCTCTTATAGCTCATCCACTTCAGGGTTGGATATGTTGTGTGTGTTGAGATGCTTTTCTGCTGACCATGGTGGTAAAAAAGTGATTATCTGAGTTACTATAGACTTCCTGTCAGCTCAGACCAGTCTGGTCATTCTCCTCAGATCTCTCTCATCATCAAGGTGTTTCAGTCTGCAGATCCTCTGAACACAGGATGTTTTGTTTTTCTCACCATTCAAGTCTACAGACTGTTGTATGGGAAATCCCAGGAAATCTGCATTTTTTGAAATACTCAAACCAGCCCACCTGGCACCAACAACCATGTCACAGCCACAGAGATCACACTTATTCTGATGTTTGATGTGAACATTACCTGAAACGTGTGATCTGTATTTTATGCATTATATGCACCTAACTTGCTGATTAGATAACTGCATGAATGCTCTGGTGTACAGGTGTTCCCAATACAGTGGATGGTCAGTGTATGTCTCATTATACCACAGAATTCTTGAATATGATTGGTCAAAACAACTTTTGGCTGTATATCATCGGTTCTCCCACTGGTATCGTACAACTCATGACCTGACACGTTATGGCAGTGCAATCCAAACAGCATGCTGTGAAAAGCTCTAATTAATTCCCACTGGCTGACAGGACTGGGTTCTGATGTGGTCTTCAGCTATTGTAGCCCATCGACCTCATGGCTTGATAGGTTGTGTGTGTGAAAATGCTTTTCTGCTCACTACAGTTGTAAAGAGTGATTATTAGAGTTACTGTAGACTTCCTGTCAGCTCAAACCTGTTTAGTCATTTCAACAATGATTTTTAACTTGCAGATCCATGATGTTTTTTTGTTTTACACACCATTCTGTGTAAACTCTTGAGACTGTTGTGTGTGAAAATCACAGGAGATCAGCAGTTTCTGAAATACTCAAACCAAGCCATCTGGCACCAACATCCATGCCACGGTTAAAGTCACAGAGATCACATTTCTTCCCCGTTCTAATGTTTGATGTGAACATTAACTGAAGCTCTTGACCTGTATCTACATGATTCTGTTCACTGCACTGCATAAATCTTTCAATTCATACATAAGAAGATGTTCCTATTAAATTGCATGGCTTATTAACTTCAAAAGAGAGTGGCACCTCTCATGTTATGTGGATCTTCCACAACATGAAACAACCATGAATTGCAATCAACTCATGACATTTATTTAAGCTGTTTATTTCTGCTACTATAAGTCCCAGGCAGCAGGATTGCGGCTCGGGTTCGATTTCTGGGCAGGGAACAGACCCAGCCAATGGTGGGTTAACTCTCAGTGCAGGTCCCAAGCCTGGATAAAATGGGAAAATGCATCAGGAAGTGCATCTGGCATAAAACCTGTGCCAAAAATCATTCGGGTCGGATGATCCGCTGTGGCGACCCCAAACAGCCGAAGGACAACAACAACAACAATAACAACATTTCTGCTACTATGATAATGTTAATAATAAATCCATTGGATTGCATGTTATTATGAAAATATGAAATGTGCTGAGCTGCTGATGCCCTCATTTTTTTTATCAGACTAGAGCAGTCATTTTATTTTGTATGTATATTTTTGATGATGTGTTTATTCAAAATGATTATTTGTACAAATGCACCATGTAGTTAAGTTTGCACCTGTGTCAGGAGTGTGAAAATAAGAGTCTTTTGTTTTCTTTATGCATTACAGCATCTTCTTGTTTCCTGTTTCCAACTTTCCTGTGTTTTTACCAATTTAGGTATTTTCATTTCCACAGGATTCAATGAAATTATTTAACTTTATGGTGTGTATGACTGCAACGTTTTAAGAAAACACATGACCTGATACTTCTGTTATTCAGCCTTGATTTCTGCTAAATGTGGTGTGTCTGGGGCCTTGAGGATTAGCTATCTTCTTATATATCCATTCAAATCCACATTCAGTCAAAGATCTGAGGCCTTTTTTTTACCCAGATCTTACAATATAATGATTTTACAGGTGAAGGACTGAGTTGGTTATGTGCTTCCAGATGTTTAGGCACATAAACATGAACAACAGTGTATTCTGTGCAGCGGAGATCAGCAGCCTGAGGCAGGAAGAGTTTCAGAAGGAAATGTTAAGGTCACGATGAAGGTCATAGTCAGATTCCAGCCTTCCCTAAAGACACATCCTAAAAATGTCAGTTATGTCTCTGCACTTGTTAGTGTAGCTCTTGGTTTGACTATGGGTGTGGAGCTTGATAAACTCCTGGTGTGTGATCATGCTGATGCTGCATGCTGCGTGACCAGTCTGAGAACACCTACTAATCCTCTGTAATTGAAATCGTAATAAGACAGTGAGGTACGCCTGGTTGTTTCTGCTGCAGGGAACATCCTGGATTTAAAGCAATCCAATCGGGCTATCCGGTGTGTGGTTGTTTATTTTAGACTATATAAGTTAGATCTTACCATTTCTAATAAAAATCCAATTATGATGCAATTCTCTGGTACTCTGAAATATTAAAGTAATTCTTTGAAATATGAAAGCATAGAGTCTGTGCTTTTATAACTCGTATGTCTAAAATAATCCCTACTTTTTAAGATGCGGGAACGGTACCTATCAATGTTTTTACACAGTAACGATATTTCTAGATAGATGATAGATCAGTAGATGATATCAGTAGATGATATTTTTCACTTTTTAATGACTTTCTACCCTTATTGAGCGATAACTCTCAACAAACCAGCAGCTGCTCTTGGCCAGAGATTTTGGTGGTGCTAGATGACATTAATAATGACATAGCCTCAAACTAAATTAAGTTAAGAGGCTATCACACTTCACTTATGCTATAGGCGACTATCTAATGAATTTTAGAGTAACCTTGTAATAGGCAGTTGAGCGGCGACAGAGCACAGTCATCCAGCGTACGGTCTGACGGCTCCTTATGAGTGGTTTTAGGTGTAACTTTGTTTAAACGCGTTTGAGGTTTTTTCGGGTTTCAACACAATTTCCAGTCCAAGAACACATCAAACCCCTGCACGAAAAAAACTGGAAAATGGAGATGTTTCTTGTTTGAGTGGGGAAACTGTGAAAGTATTTCACATTTATTTCTGATTGATGGACTCCATTCACTCCCTAATCCCCCTTTCACTCTCTCTCAAACTTCACAATATATCTAAGAAAAGAAATGGTTCTGCACATCAGAGACATACTGTCTGCACTTACACTTTGCCATTTCGTGGCTATTTATTAAGTTTCGTTCAGATTATTTGCAATAAATCAGTGTGTTGGCGGCAGTGGACTGTTTAATCTGGCAACCCTGTCAGTAACTGGCTGCTCCTTCTCCTCTGTTGAAAGTGTTCATAGAGTGATCATGGAGTGAGAAGGAAAAACTGTGCCCATGTGGATGTCTTTAAGAGCTTGCTGCGGCTCAAATGTAAGGGTGTTGTGAGTAAGAACATTATAAAGTTTTGTTGAATGGCTGATTTAAATGGTTGTGCTCTGCTTTACCTGCCCCTATAGACATGCTGCCACTTCAACAAATTGTCCTAATATTAAGAAATAACAGATAAGGCTGACACGAAGACAATCAAAATAGTCTTAGTGGCTATTATTTTATGTTTTCTGACCCACTTATTACACAGAGCCTATCCCAAGGGACACACTGGACAGGTGCCAGTCCATCACATGGAACACACAGAATACAGATAATTTAGAGATTCCAATCAGCTTACAATGCATGTCTTTGGAAAGAGTAAAATCTTGTCTTCCAATACCTGCAAGAAATCCCTGACGCACAGGGAGAACTGGCAAACTCAAACTCAATGGTGGAGGTGCGAGACAAAAACATGTTTCCTCTGTGTACTCTGGTTTCCTCCCCTAGTTTAAAGGCATGCATTGAAGTGTGTGTGTGTGTGATTGTGCCCTGTGATGGAAGTCTAACTTAATGACATTCTAGGTAATGTTGATATGTAAAGCTAAAGCTGCTCCTATAGGGAAAAAAACTGCAATGTTGTTGTTGTTGCTGTTTTTTAATCACATTTGCTTGGGCTTGGAGTTATAGCTTTGGATGCTTTCACTGAATTATTCATTGATCCTGCACTAAATCCCGGTTTAAAACTGGTTTGGACTGAAAATCAGTTTGGAAATAGTGCCTAGAATGAAAGCGGTCTAGCTATCACCGTTTCTGATGTTTGTTTTTTTTAAATCCACTAATAGCACATTGCCAGGTGAAATAAAAGAAACAGGGTGTTTTAACAACTGCATTACTTTACTTTACTGTTGCTGATTATTCAGTTCTTATTTCATTATTTTGCTATTTATTTCCATTTTATATTTGGTGAAAAGATATAATGCTGTCTAGGTTAAATGAAACGGTTGATTCATTATGCATCTTCACTTATGCTTATATCACAACGTGTTATTGCTTCAATTCGAACTTTTCTTTTTGCGATTATGAGGGAAATAAATCAGTGTAATGGATGCTGTTTGCTCTTATGAGCTTTGTACACAAACATTAACGGGAACTACAGAAATTATGTTCATTGATTTTTTTCCCCTCCCCCTCGGCTTAGTGAGCCAGTTTCAGCTCGAGTTGTGGATGATGAAATTACTCTCACTTAGAAAGATATAAGCACATTGAAAGAGCGCTCTGTTGAATGAGGGTTTTTATAGAGCTAACCAATTACTTGTCAGTGGCAGTTTATTCCAGATTGAACATTGTCGTTTATGGTATTTCTGAACCGATACCAATGTGTAGAATTCACATGTGTAGATGGTTCTGTGCTATATTCATGTTACATGCTGTGCATTTGTGTTTTTAACAGCTGGAACCATTTTTTTTACAACAGCAAACAGCAAAGTTGAACCTCCAGCTATCATTATTATTATTATTATTGTTATTATTATTATTATTATTATTATTATTATTATTATTATTATTATTATTATTATTATTATTATTTCATTTTTATTTTTTTAATCCAATTTAGCCAATTAAGGCATAATACAAAGCAAAAATAGAGTTTAAATTCTAAGGGGTTAAAAGTTTAGGGGCTCAGCAGTGTTTTTTTCCCCCTTTCTTCTCCTTCCTAATGGTCAGAAACAAAGGAGTTACCCTAAGCTGTACTGTCAAGTGACCATTGCCAACATAGTCCTGGCTACTTCAAGTAATAAGTACACAATAAAATATAAGATATGTTTTGACTCCATCAGATCCACCAAAAAAAATCAACAGAAAAATATTTTGGAAAATAAACCCAAGTGGAAATGTTTTGCCATTTCCCTTTTCAGCTCCTATATCTGATTTAAAGAACACAGTGTGTGACACCAGATATTAACATCATAAAACACATTATTCGTTGGTTGTAACAATAAAGGAACAAAAAATTTTTTTTTTCATTTTTCTCCTATTTCTTAACTTTGTGCAAACTTTTGCCCTGAGCTGTATCTCATAGTTGTGTTTTATAAATAATATATAATGTAGAAATAATTTTGTTAGGAATATGGACAGATTAGATTTGCATTAAGCAACAATTGCATTTTGCCCTACTGGCTTTTTTTTTTTTTTTTTTTTTTAGAAAT